>NC_092431.1:3564854-3720854 GCF_036169615.1 Heliangelus exortis
GTGAGCTGCTTACTGGCCACATATACCAAGTTTTTCAGCCTCTATATAATTAAAATGGTTATTCAGATAGAAAAGGATGGTTCCACAGTGTAAATTTATAATTCATCAATTTTTTTTTCTCTGACTGGTGTGGAAAATTTGCCATTCTGTCCTTAGTTGAAGACTTCACTGCTCTTCCCCTTCAGTTCTTGGCCTGATTACAAACATAAATGCCAGCTGCCCAGAGGAAAGAAGGACTAAAAGTACAGTATAAATTAACTTAATTGAATAATGAAACCAAGGAGGAGCTCATCTGTATTATTTAAAAAAAGTGAAAACTAGTCTTGTAGATCCAAGACAGCTGGTAAGGGTAGATAAGGAAAAGCTCAAACCAAAAGGAGAGGGGTTTTGTTGTCTTTGGGGGTGCTAATGAGAACTTTCTAGGGAGGTTCATTACTAGTAATAGGAAAAACTCAATGAAACTGTTGATCCACAGCTTGGACAAGAGGAAATGCTATCTACACCTAGGGGAGGAGAAGGCTGAAAGGACAAACACTTTTCTGTATCAGTCATTCTGGGGAAAACTGCAATTACATCACACAGAATCTTGAACAGATTGTGAGTTCTCTTCCTGCAAGTGGGATATGAAGTAAAAAAATCTTTAGATTGGCTGGGTTTGATCAACTTAGGCTACTGTATGCTTCATTTGCAGACTTTTTTTTCTTTTCAAGAAGGCAGCAGTAGGAAGAAGCAGCAATATTTCCTACCAAACATTCTTGTAAATGAAAGTTATCCAGTTCACTACCAGAACTGGTACCATCCACCACCATTATCTCTAACAGTACTGTGTTCCAGAACTTGTACTTTTACCCAGATGAGCTTTAAAGGTTCCTTCCAACTTTAACTATTCTATGAGTCTGTGGTTCTATAACAAAAAACAAACTTGTGAATCCCTGGTGTATATAAAATAACTATTGGGAGTGCAAAGCTGGTTAAAGATCTGTTTTCAGGGAGTATTTAGAATGAGTCACAGACAGAAATGGAAGCATGAATCAAGTGAGGCTCTTCAGGGATATGTCCTGGTGTTGTGATATTAAATATTTTCATTAAAATCCAAATAATGGAATAGCAACTTTACTTACTGGACTTCAGGCTGCACCAAGCTGAGGGAAACTGCAAGTATCTGAGAGAACTGGACTGAGAGTTCAGAACGATCCTGACAAAACTGGGATAGGACCTAGAAAAAATGGGTTGAGATTGATCAGAGATAAGTAAAAAATATTCTTCACTTAGATGGAAAAAAAAATCAACTAGCTGAAGAATTAACTGAGGAAGAAAGCAGTAGGAGTGATAATGTCTAGAAATGCTGCCTCTGAAGAGAACTGTAGGAGTCTGGGTTCTCTCTTGTAGAAAAGAGGAGACAGAATGTCAAATGTGTTACTGCAGAGGGGAAGGAAAAGGGTAATGACTGGGAAGGTAGTGAAAAAACCAAGGTTACAGCTGATCTGTTGGCCAAATTTTCATTGAAGCTCACATATGCACAGTCTTGCAAACTTGGTGCTTTATTGACTTCATGGTGTAATCCTGTCCAAAATAAATTTCCCACTGGTACCAAAGCCTCTCAGCAAAGTAGATCATCTATCATGTTGCTTTTTGTTTCTCTGCAATCTACTGGCATGAAGTTGACACTAAAGCTTTTTCCTACACATGAGATCAGGAACTGGAAAGCTATCATGTGAGTAAACTCTTCTTCTGTTCATAGCCATCAGTGAATTTAAAACTGAAGTTTCAACCTGCTCAAAGTAGGCTTTAACCTTCATCTTTACCTTTTAAGTAGCTTTTTACATTAAGACTTGAAGTACATCTAACTTCAGCAATTGCTTGTCACTCACCTGTTGAAATCTGCATTTATATTGCTAATTACAGCCAGTTATTTCTTTTCCCAAGAACCATGCCCACTAGACTACCTGCCACTTACCTGAATTTTCAAAAACCATTTTTCATAATAGGTCAAGAGAACTCCAGGATAATATCCTTTATGTTCATGCAACAAGTATTTTCCTCTTTAAAACTGCAATAGTTTCAGCCCTTTCTCTTTTTTTGTGTTTGTTCATGCTCCCTGGAGCTTGGTTTTAGATGAAAAGGAAGCGTGTTGGATGGATGCCTTCTTTCTTATGGCCTGAAATTAGCTTTAAACAGCCATTTAGGAGCAATTCTTGTTCATTCTTATGAAACTTCAAAGACCATGTGTGATTAGGTGCTCATGTAACTTCTCCCACTGATCATTTATACAATGTATTATCACCTTCAAAAGTACCTCTTTGGACACACTGCCATACGAAGCACAAATAATACTGTATTTTCTTAAGCTTAATTTGTCAGGCATTGTTTGACTGCAATAAAACAATTGTCTTTTAAAATTAACTAAGTTTTGCATCTATTCAAAGGATGATGCCACATCACTGCCTGATAAGTGCTGACAAGGGATGAGGTGCTTTTAGGCCACCTTGCTGCACATATTATGGAAATCTTTGTGCATCAGACCATAAGTGAAACCTTGAGGTGGGGTGAACTTTTAACCTGCTTTTTCATGCTAGTTCAGAAAGGATTAGAGGTGAAGTCCGTTTGTCTTCTTTTAGGTCCCAAAATGTGCTTTTCAGTTTGCCTCTGAACTGTGGTTGCCCAATCATTGCAAGTGTTCAAGGTGAGGTTGGACAGGACTTTGGGCAGCCTGGTCTAGGAGGGTTGAACTAGATGATGATTAAAGGTCATTTCCAACTCAAACCATTGAATGGTAGAACCTTGATGGGATAACTGATCCAAACTTAATTTGGTATTTCAGGGAAAGGGCCTGAATAATCATCCAGAAGATTACTTTTCTGCCAAATTTTCCTTCACTGCCACTTCATATAAGTTCACATATTGTTCCTTTTGATGTATTTTTAACGTTTTAGCACTGCATATTGAGACTACATGAAAAGGGAGACTTTAATCCCAGCCTTGGGCCCTCTCTTTTAGATGAGTTTTGAATAACTGAAGCAATGACTGGGAAAGGTATGTTTTGCTTTGTTTTCTTTGCTGCAGGGCTGAGGCTGCTGTCTCCAGTCATCAGAGGTCTTTGGAGGCAGTAGGTGGTCCTAGAAGTGTGTGTAGATCTAGACATCCAGCACATACTGGAATGTCTGGGAGTTTTTTGAAAAATAATCATCTTAATTTTCTTTCCACTTAACTCTCAGTATTGTATTTTGATAGCAGTGGACATATGGAGAGCTGAGGGGAAAAAAAGTGCTTTGAAATATAAGTAATGTTTGTCAGAAATAGAAACCATGTTATGATATGACAATAACAAAACCAGTTTCCATGGCCCCTTTAACTATATTATTTTTTTGATTTGACTGCAACAGAAAGCACCCATCCATAGACTCTGCCTGGCTTGTCAGCTATTTAGGAACACAAACCCTAAATCAATGCCATCAGCTCTTTATTTCTGCTAAATTACAACAGCACAATCAAATACTACCACCTGCAGACTCTGGTCTGTATCTCAGTCCACCAATGAGCAAGAACAGTCTACAGAGTTAACTAACAGTTTAAAGAAGCTGTTCTATAGATCCGTGGGTTTAGTTTGCACATACTTAATCTCACCTTTGGGTGGCAGCTTTATATAGTCTATGCACTGTGATCATAAAAAAATTGGGTTGTGAGGCACGTTAGGAGGTTTGTAGTCCAACCTGCTCAAAAAAGGACTAACTTGAAAGCCAGAGCATGTTCCTCAGGGTTTTCACCAGCTGAGTCTTGAAAATCTCCAAGGATGAAGATTCAAACCACTCCTTATGGACCTCTCTTCTGGCACTTGAACAATCCCACTGGGAAAACATTTTTTTTTCCCTTGTACCCAGTCAGCTTTACACAACTTACACAACTTTACTGTTGCACTTACTGTGTTCTAAATTCCATCTTCCTTCTTTTAAATAAAAACAACTCTAAAATTTAATGAAGTATTCTCTCTTCCAGCTAAACTTGCCCAGCTTCCCCATCTTTGTGTTTGCATCTCTCCAGTTTCTTCATCTGTCTTTTACTGGGGTGGGGGCACAAAACTGCACCAAGTTCTGCAGACTCAGTCTCACAAATGCTGGAAAGAGGAGACTAAAAATTTCCCTTAATCACCTTGCCAGATTTTTTCAAATGCACTCAACTGTGCAGTTTACCATCACTGTGGTTTGAACACACACTGACTCATGTTCAGCTTCTCTATGGGGTTGCTCAAGTTTGAGAGAAAACTCAATTATATTGCTTTACCTTCAGTGGCAACTAGAAGGCACATGTTGGAGACTTGAGGTGCAAGTTAAATAATTTTTCTGTCCAAATATCATGCTGGTACCAGAGTGTTAATGAACACCATGTCAAGGGAAAGATATTCAAAGCATTTGAATGCCCTGCACAGATATCTACATGGTTGAAAAACTGTCTGGAGGTGATGCCTGTAGCAAAGATTGAAAGAGCAGCTACGAAGGAAAAGCAACTGATTTGGAGTAGAAGCCACACTTAAAGTCACCATGTCCTGACAAATTTGATCATGATTCTTCCTGTGTTAGATCCAAGGCTCTACATCTGAGCTACAACAGAAGCTGCATTTACTTGGAGAGAGGGAAAGGTATTAAAAAAAAAAAAAAAAAAAAAAGGCAAAAGTGTTTAAGATGAGCTATGTATATATATATATGGAATAAATTTTCTGCAGAAGCTGAGGAAGCAATGGCTTTGCCTGATAGATCCTCCCAAAGGAACTATGGCTCAGAGCAGTAACATCCTTGTCTTCATCTCTACAATGAAACAATCCTGAAAGCAGATAAAAGTGCACAGAATGAACGCATAGAAGAAAGGCCTAAGTTTGCCTGTAAAATATAGCATTCATTCAAAGCCAGAAAGGGTTTTTTTTTCAGGGATATTTCTCTGCTTTATTTTGTTAAACTTCAGTCTGATCACAGCTTGACCTCAGCAGCAGTTTAAAAGCTATGCCAGCACAAAACCAGTCACTGTTGTCTGGCTTCTGTCAGCTTCTTTTGAATCAAGAGAAGCCTTGGAGCCTGGTCTGGGTACTGCTGTACACACTCTGTGGAAGCAGGCTAGTGCTTGATTATTGGTATTTCTTTACAATGCCCAGGCTTAAGAGGTTTAAAAAAACAACCATAAAAACCCCAAACAAAACAAAACACAGTACCAAAAGGGGAAGGGGAATTGGGAACCTTTTTGCTTGCTCTGTGAATCCATATGGTTTCTGAGGCTGAAGCAGGCAGTATTCATGCATGTTGATTTCTGAAGATAAACTTCTCCCTCTTAGATTGATGACATGGTGGAAATAAGGCACAGGTTTTACTTTTAGATTAAAAGGAAGTGGCTCACAGACACCTTGTTGAATGAGGTCCTGGTACCTACTGGGGCAAAGACCTCAAGTGCAGGGCCGTAAATGAAGAAGTCTCCCAGCTGAGGAGATCACACTGTCACTATGGTCCCCATGTAGGTTAATTCCTAAACCCAAAGCACTGAGGTGTTTTCAGAAGTGGATATCCACAGGAGGGTGGGCTTTCAGAAGTGATTTAACTCCCCAGTGCTGTGAGGAACTTGCTATTTGCTTTGCAATGCTCTGTAAAAGATTTTCTGAGTATTGTTAAAGTCATCAGCTATTTTCTGCCTCCCCTTTGCAACTTCCAGGTCCTAGAATGTAGGTTACATCCACATGATGACCCTAACTGGCTAACAGGATTTCTGTGAAGCAAATTCTGAGCATGATTTAGGAGTCAGGACATTGCTGAGGTCATTCCCAGTGGTTGGCAATCAGCTATTTTAATTTCTTTTTTTTTTTTCAGGCCCTAGCAGCACATAACATTAACAGTCTATAGTGGAAGGGATAACTTTCCTCTGCAGTTAGCTTTTGGGTCTGTGAGTGTTAGTAGGACTCCTGAATTTAGAACATAACAATAACTACAGTCTCTTTGACTGTGTCTGGGGCTCATGAGGGAGGTCACTACAAGTCTGGTTATTCATAGGAATTTTTTGACAGTAGAGTCAGACTATAAATTCTTCCTGCAAATTTCACCTCACTATATATTTGTTGGCTAAGCTTCTTAAAATATTTGACATATCAGATGGATGACTTCATCAAGGTCTAAAAATATGAACAGTACCTGGTTGTTTGCAGCCACAGAGTAATGAGCAGACTTCTGAAAGAAACAGGTCAGAAAACACTCAGAGATATCTGATGTTTTATACATGCAAAACCATAATTTCTTTGGGCAGCAAAGCAAGGAACAAAGGAAAGAGCAACTTATATGGGAGAAAGATGAGCTGTGAAAAGACCAAGCTTTAAAAAAATAAATTGCCATGTGAAAGGTGTTAATTTTTAAAATAAATCTGATGTATTGCAGAGGATTGCTAGTACTGCTACAGTAACTACTACTAGTAGTTACAGCTACTACTGCTACTAAAATATGTTTCTGATTAAAGCTGAATCTTAAGGTTGAAATCTCCTAAATTATTTTTAAAATTATGGTAATTCAATTTATTTAGGTGGTGGGAATTATATGGTCAATGGTCAGCCAAGTATTGCCTGCGGAGTTATGTGCAGAAATTTTAATCTGTCCTTCTCTCCAAACACTACAATGGAAACTTAACTGGTGTTTCCTCTTGAGCTCCATTTACGTGAGAATTTCTTATCTCATACATAAAATGTAAGAGCTTCATATTTGGCAGGGAGAAGAAAATTATGGATGCAGCCTGCATAATGTTCTCAGTTTTGATGGCACCTTAAATTCTATAGGCACTATATGAAGGGAAGGAAAAGGCTCTGCATGTCCACAGTTATTTGAATCAAAGGGATCTCTCATATCAAATTCAGCAGCACACTGGTATCAAGGTCAGCATCTCTCTCTCTCTCTTTTTTTTTTTTTTTGTTTGTTTGTTTGTTGGTTGGTTGGGTTTCCCCCCCGCCCTCCCTGTGATTAAGGGTCATGTCAGAGAAGACTTATTTCTCTGATTTTTTTTTCACATCTGATAGGGACTGAAATCACTCATGACCAGCCTGAGGCTGTTTAAATGGATGCTGTGACTTCAGCAGTGGTTGGAGTTCAACTTGTGCTGCACGTACATATTTTGTGGGATTTTCTGTGAGATACACTGGGGTATTAAGGACTGGATGTTGCCAGTGGGCATATTCCCTTGATTTGCCTTTTTTGATCTTCCCTGTCTGAGACACTTCAAAGTCAGTTTGAGAGTGAAAAACACTTAGTATTTTTCCAGGTACCTTTTACTCTACCTGGCCTTTAGGGAAGAGCTCTGTTACACAGATTTGCTGAGAGGGAGAAAAAAATGTGGCTGGTAATTGCATGAGAATTTCCTTATTCATCCTTCACAGATAACTGGCAGCAGCACACCAATGAGGGGTGTGCTGAACCCCCCAAAGATGAAAAAATGGGGTCAAGTAGAGCAGAGAGGTTGGAGGCTGGAGCTCAGGGTGTTTGTAGATGGGGTGAGAGAAGATTCAAAGGGAATTATAAGAACCATCCAGTGCCTGCAGGGGCACAGGAGAAGGAACAAGTGTGGGGTTTGGGTTGCAGAATTGGAAGGTCAAGAAGCAAAGCAAGTTTCAGCAATGGAAACTCTGACTTGGAATTAGGAATTGCAGTGTTTAAACAGAAGACCTGGGGCCCAGTAAGGGAGGAGCAGAGTCCAAGACCCTGCAGGTTTTCCAAACTCAGCTGCGGGATTTCTCAGAGAATGTGATTTATCTTGGAGGTTGTTTCTCCTTTAAGGAAGGGACCTTCAGAGGTCACTTCCAGACACAAGTGTTTGCCCAGTTCTGTAATTCTGATTGCATGTAATCTCTCCTGGGGAAAGGGAGATCTGCTCTGGTAAAAGTGGCACTGGAGAAGCAGTGACTATGATGTTTTTTAATTATGAGGATGAGCTCAAAGGGCTTTTGCCAGCTCAGTTGAGAGTAATTATATACGACACAGTACAAAAGTCAAGAAAACAGAAGTTGCAGGGACCCATAAATAACCTGGTGATCTCAGGGGGCTTTCCAAAGCATATATATCTTCTGTTAATAAACCAAGCATTTCTAATTAGTGTAAGTGGCCACAAAACTCTAACCAAAGAACACAAATTAGAGAAAGCAGAGCCTACTTTAATGACTCAAGAAGTTATTACCTCCCTATGAAGTCTGACAGAAGGCAAGTATTGACTGGATTATATGGAATGAATGCAAAGTCTGGTGGTTTTGTGCCAAGTGGAGGAATGGAGGGGAGGAGAGTGGAAGAGAAGGGAAGCTCTGGCTTGTGACGGAGAAGCTCATTTACCCCAGATCTGAAATCCATATGCTTGTTAACTAGGAACTGGCTACATCCCAACATGAAAAATGAAGTTTACATTGCGTGTGTGAACCAGCAATTTGCATTGATTTGCACATGATTTGTGTCTAATTTGCTAATCGTTAAACTCCCTGTCATATGTAAATAGGCAGAAAGTTAAAACCAAAGTTTTAAATTCATTCACTAAGACAATTTAATCTTGTTGGCAGGAGTTGCTTTCTCTCACACCATCTGAGTACACTGAGGTTCACCCTCCATGAAGGGTTTGAAAAAAGTCTTTAATTCGTATTATTTCCTTCTCTTGCCACTATCCAAAGGTAGATTGAATTTTTTTAGCAGTGACTTGGTTATTTAGGATTTTTGAGATTATTCCACAGCCATTTATATGACTTGTGGTCCATCTACAGGTAAGACTGACCAGTACAGCTAATTATCACTTAGAGACACATGAAACACAGGTGGAATGCATGGCAGCAAATGGCAGAAGTAAGAATAATTGCCTGCAAGATGCTGCAAGGCTGGTGTCAATGTAATCAGAATCAGGCCAAAAATCTGTAAGCAGGGCTTCTATTACTTCAGATAAATAATTACCACTGCTACTTTATTGCAACATTAAAAAAAAAAAAAAAAAAAAAAATTGGTCTTTTTTAATGAAAATTATAAGGGGTGACTAAGACAGCATGTCTGATATTGTTAGTGCTTCAGCTATCTTGTCTGAAACATATGCAGTGCTGATATGTTTAGTTGACTGTAGAAACATTTTAAGTTATCCTGATGACAAAGTTGTCCAAG
Source organism: Heliangelus exortis (assembly GCF_036169615.1). Lineage (NCBI taxonomy): Eukaryota > Metazoa > Chordata > Aves > Apodiformes > Trochilidae > Heliangelus > Heliangelus exortis. Next base: position 3,573,989 of record NC_092431.1, read on the forward strand.
AAGACAAAAATAGTATGTAAATTATGTTCTTTCATGTGGGGCTTTTTTGGTTGTTTTTTCCTTTGAAAAAATTAGTCACTCAAAAAGCATTTTAACAACACTATTCACAAATCAATGTGACTCTGATTTGTATCTGATTATTAAAAAAAAAATGTTGTCTCCAACTTGCTTTGTGATTAAAGCAAGGCATAGCTAAGTGCAGGAAAATATTTATTTTAACTGAAAGATGTCAAGAAGGGACAGAACTTGTGTTGTGGGATGGGTGAGTATGTGCTACAGCCTGGGAGCCTGGACTTTTTAGAGGCATCAAAGTTCATCAGTGATGTGTAAGCAAATATTGGACAGGATGCAAAACAAGAGAAATATCTACTCCAAAAATCTATTCCTTATTGTGAATACTTGTGTTTTATATGGGCTTGAATTGAATATGGAGCAGGTAAACATACCTGCAGATAAAGTGGAGGAGAAAACAGTCTGAAAAACCAGCATAGACCATGAAGTAGTGTAAATTTATTATTTTGGTCTGTAGTCAGCTGTAAGCTTTGAGTTTTTTCTCAGAAATGCTGATCCAGAGAAGGCTGCAGAAAGTAGAGGGCACCTCACCTAGGGGAAGATGCTCTTCGGGGTCAGCTCCCATAACATGCAGCATCCTGAGGGGTGCTTGGGTCTGTGACCCCAGTCCTATAAACCCTGGCTGGAGCAGTGCCTCACTAAGAAAAACTGCTGAATTTCTCACCCTTTACTCCCTTTTACCTTTAGTAGAGGGAATTTCCATCCTGTCATCCAGGCTCTACTTGCAATACATCAGGGTTTGTTTACAGAGTATGGAAGAGCTTGGTTCTGCCCCACCAGCACCATTCCAAAATCCAGTTTGTTGGGTCAGAGTGCAGGTTCAGGTTCCAGCTGGCTTTGCTAGGATTAATTGGGTCAGATTTTCCCCCAGCCTGATCCTCAAGGATCACTTGGCCTTCTTCAGCTACTGGGATCATAGTTCCAGGGCCATAAATGAACACCTGCAGTGTTGTTTTGTAAGGTAGCACCCAGCAAAATAATTTTTTATCTATTTCTAATTACCCTCCACTTCCAATTGTCAAAATATGGATCTAATAAAATTTTTAAATGAAGGAATAATTATGAAAGGCTAAGGAAACAGTCTCCATTGATATTACAACTTTTCCATGCTCTCCACCCATACAAAACAGACATTTTCTCTTCAATATAAATAAAGAAATGAATATTTCAGTTGGGTGGCAACAGCTATGAGCAAAGGTTGAATGCCTTTGAAAATCAAATTGAATTTTTTATTCCTCTGTAACATTTTAAATTTAATTAATCTAAGCCAAAGAAAAATATTAGGTTAGATATGGATGAACTGGACCTATGCAGTTGCCTGCCCTTGTAAAACAAGGGCATATTTTGTCAAAGCTGTATCTGGCTTCAGCCTTTTCTAAATCCCTTGTGTTCTGATCTGCTTCTCTGATACCACTTGTGCTCTGCAGCACTGGACATCAATGAAGCTGCTGAAATGTGGAGCAGGACATCTGGAAAGATTAAAGCATTGCTGCTGCCTGGAGGAAACCTGTAGTTCTTAGTTTCTACTGGGACAGTCATGGTTTATCAGGTTTCTGGGTCTTCTCTTGCTCAGTTAATTCAGGCTGCTAGTTACTGCAGCTGGTTACTAGCAAAGACAAGTGGCTGCTAACCAGAAATGAGGCTTCCTGATTCCAGAGAAGAAAACCATGAACCAAGTTTGTTGTGCTCCACTTCCCCCACTCACAGATAAACTGAACCAAGCAACTGGATATTTAATTATCTTTCCATATCCCCTCAGAGTGAACACAGCAGGAGTGCTGATGTACTGGGGAGTAGGAACAAAAGGTCTGCAGTGGTGTCTGTGTAGGTGATGCCTGTCAGTCAATAGGTAACCTGTCAGTGGGGCTAATCCTGCTCCAGTAAAGGCATCAGCTGCATTTATCTTCAGAGGAGTGCAACACCAGACTTTGGAGTCTGAGGTCAACTTCAATCCTCCCTACAATCTCTTACAAGTCCCAGGCTTGTCCTTCCCTTCACTGCTTCCTGCCTTGCAGCCATTGAATATTGGATTATTTAATCGATTTAACACTATTTTGATTGTCTTACAATGCAAATGCTGACCTTGATAAGGAAAGGCTTTTACTTTTCTATTTTTTTTTTTTTTTAGTTGCCAACATAGCAATTGCTATGTGCGTAATAGAATCCAAAATTAGCCACTCCTGAAAGTAATTATGTGTTAATTATGCAATTATTATATTTTATATAGGCAGCAAAAAAATTGCAAAGTACTTTAATTATAGGTTTTTTGAAAAATCAAGTCAACTACTACTTGACATAAATAGTGGTTTATGAAATAATCTGTCACTTGACATTTTAAGACTTCAGGTATTTTTACAGCATTGTTATTGTGTACCTAAGGAAACTGCTTTTTCTTTGTCAGAGTGCTTTTCCTGTATTAGAGATTTGATGTAGATTTATTCTACGTATTTGTCTGAAATTAGCAGATGATATGTTTATAAAAGTTAATTATTAGATTATTATGTATTTGTCTGTCTTTTAACAACTTTGCTTGAAGTAAATCTTTTAAAAGTAAGATTTGAAGAAATGAAGTAGAATAATTTTATGGAAATGAGGCTGATCAGATCAAGTTATTTGCGTATCTGATACCTAATTTGCTTTTTATGCTTTCTGAATCTGTTGACCACTGTTTCTCCATTTATTCGTGGCAACATCTCCAGACAAATAAAGGCAGGAATGTTTTGTGAAAAAATCTGTCTGAATAGGCAAACAACCCAAACCAGTGCTTCCAGTCAAAGAGAAATTACATCAACTCCAGTCTATTCTGTTGGGTCACTCAGTGCATTGATCAGCACACACTTGCTGCTTGGTTTAGAGGTAGATTAAGAACAAGTACAGCTCCTTAGGGAATAGTCTGGATCCTTAGGGAATAGTCTGGATCCATGACCTTAGGGAATAGACTGGATCCTTAGGGAATAGTCTGGATCCATGACCTTAGGGAATAGACTGGATCCATGACCTTAGGGAATAGACTGGATCCTTAGGGAATAATCTGGATCGATGACAAGGCAGCTGGAACACTACAGTGGCTTACCCTGACCTGAGTACTGGAAGAGGGAAAAGGTTTTGGGAACAGATGATGAGGAAAAGCAGTAGGACATAGGACTTAAACCCAGAGGAAAGCAGGCTTGACTTATTTTAATTCTCCTCTAGGAGATGTCTGTACAGTGCTTTATCTCCATGACTGTTCAAGACAGACACAGTCTGACACTGACAGACTGATCAGACACTGTTCAAGACCCTGTTCAAGACAGGGTCTGCTGTGCTCAGAGGGGAACTCTCATTTGTGTACAGGAAACAAATAGAGACAATCAAATGGCACTTCTGACCCTTTCTGCATAATGCTACAATAATGTGGTTGTGATTTCCTGTTAGTCAGGCTACGCTGGTAATTAGGAGCTCAAATGAATCTGAAGCCTTATTATAGTAAACAATACAGGAGGACGTTCACAGAAGATCTACAAATTAATGTTATGCTTTTTGATAGCTAAGAATCTAAGGCAGAGAGGAGTAAGTTATAATCCTGAGCTTGTTGAGCTTGTTGACTGTAGCACTTAGTAAGTCTCTTCTGATACTAAATGATTTTTTTATCAGTATCAAAAATCAAGCAATATTAAGGATTTCACATTGACTAAAAAGGCTTTTGTCAGAACCTTTGTAAATCCTGGAGAGTAGAACAGCACTGAAACTCCAGCCCATCTTCCCAGCAAAGCTGCCTGTCTTCTCCTTGTTTTTCAGCACCCTCTTGAGATGGTACCACCTTGAGGTGGTTAGCTACTGGATATGGTCATTCTTTTGGAAGTTTTATGCCAATCTCATCAGTAAATGAATGGCTTGAAAGAAAAGGGAGATTTTCTAGGGGTCCCTGATCCCATCCATTAGCTGTGGGGCAGTCTCCTATAACCCAGCATTACTCCTTACTCTTTCCTAAGGGAGGTGGTGATGGGTGTGTGTATCATCCCAGCTTTAAGTCAAAACAGGGCATAGAGATGGGATCTTGAAAAGCTGCTGCATGAAGAATTATATTGTAGGGAGCCTGATGATACTGCTAAATACAAAAATATTCTCTGCCATCTATCTTTTCCTTCCCTGCTTTCTGTAATCAGCTCCCTTATTCTGTTTTTAACTCCCTTACTCACACTGCTGTGATTGACTGGCAGATAGAGACCACAGCATTGCCAATTTACATTTGCAATCAATAGAGCACTTAGATTTCCAGTGATATTATTAACATACATTTAATAAACAGCAGAAGTTAACTTTCAGCTGACATTTATGACTATGTACTGAAGCACAGAAACACTTAAAATATGATTACACAGAACTCTTCCTGGATGCAAGTCTTGCACACCTCTGCTTTCCATTTTCTTTCTCAAAAGATTCAGGATTCCTCTCCTACTGAATGCCCAAAATGTTTCCCTGTCTGGCATCAGCAATATATATACACTATTTTAATTGAAAATAGTTAGCAAAAAAAAATTAGGATCTCAGGTACACATAGATATAAGGATGTGGCACAATTTCCTTAGTTTGTACTGTCTGAGAATTTAGAAATGTTTATTTTAGGGTATGTCTGACTTAAAAAGTCACTAAATGATTACCATCCAGGTTTGAGCAGTAAGGTTAAACTAGCCTGGTACTGAGCACACTGTGAAGCTGACTGACACAGGGAATTTGCCCTTGTATGAAACCATAATGGTGGTGTGAACCTCCATCTTCTGTCTGCTGAGTTGGAAAGGGAGGGAAGAGCTTCTCTGCTGAAAAGAGCATAGCTTTATTTCCTGGGGCTCTTTTGGGTGTCTCACCTTGACAGGTGATGGAGCAGGATACCATGTGCCTGGTCATAACAGCACAAGGAGAAAATAGAATAGAATACCTTGGAGAGCTGTCAATACAAGCAATTAATTTTCCCTTATTTTAGGATGGATGTTCCATTGCTTTGAACTGTAGCAATCTGCCCCACATTCCAGCCTCTAGCAAGGCCAAGTCTGACACCACAAATTCAGGCTGAAGGCTCTGCTCCATCACAGGAGGTGAGAGACCTGGGAACAGCTGAGAACAGGAATCACTCTACAGACAAGAAATGCTCCATGAAGCTCTGCAGTGAAAATATAACCTGGCTTCAGCATCAGGGAATGGAGGATGGCAGAAAGAACTGAAAAGCCAACAGGCAAAAGGTCAGAGGATCAATGTCTCACTTCTTAGAGGATGCAGAAGCTGTGAGAAATACGTGGATGGTGCAGTCAGCACAGGAGTTCACTCTACAGAATTAGCCAATATTCTGCTTCTGCTAGAAAGTCAGTGGAAACTCTGCTTGAAATGGCTGAAAGTTAAGTGGGTGTACACAAGGTGAACAGGCATTAAAATAAATCTTGTTTTGTAGATAATATTTAGCTGGGATTTTTTTCTTTTGTTTCGTTTCTTTGATGGGAGAAGCAAGATTTCCCAGGAAGATTATTTAAAGTTATTTATTAAGATTATTTAACTTGGAGGTTTTGGCAGCTGGGATGGCACATTTGGGATTGCTTGTGAAAAGATACCAGCAGCAAGCTTGGAATTCAATATGCTTCCCAGCTCTTATTAGAATATGTCCAAGTAAACAATTAACTTATTTACAGCACTTTTTTTTCTTTTATTTTCTTTTACAAAATTCAGCATTTATCTGTAAACTATAGAATTACAGAATCATAGAGTTTGGGTGGGACCAAGAATGGAAACCCTAAAGCCTCTCTGGACAACCTATTCCAGTGTTCACTCAACTTTGCAAGAAAAGCATTTTCTTATTTTTCAATGAAATTTCAGTTGATTCCCCTTTGCCTCTTGTCCACTCTCTGACCACCACTGAGAAGAGCTGGGCTCTCTTTTCTCCTTAACTGCCCATCAGGTGCATGCTAAGATGCTAATGAGCTTTCTCCTCTCCAGGCTGAGAAACTCAAGAGCTCTCAGCTTTTTCTCATATAACAGATGCTGCAACCTCTTAATCATTTTGGTCCTTTCCTGGTCTCTGGTACATCCACAATGTACATTCTCACCAATGCTGAATAGAGGAAAAGGATCAAAAGCCATTGCTGTCTCCAAACTGTATTTTCAGGACTTTTTCTTGTTTTTTTTGTTTTTTTGTTTGTTTGTTTGTTTGTTTGTTTTTGGGTTTTTTTGTGTTTTTTTTTTTGGAAGAGAATTTCAGTTATCTTTTATTTCATGTTTGTATTTTAGAAAGCACCAGGACAAATGTGTAGATGTAAGCTGCTCTGGAAGGAAAGCTATGGTGGGAGGAGCAGCTTCACCTCAGTGTAGCAAATTTAAATCCAAGACCTGGAGAGGAAACCAGTCTATTTTTGTAGCAGAAGGAGAATTTCAAGGTTGCCAAGATTTGGGGAGCTTTTATGTATTTAGATATTTAAGCTTTTTATTCTAAATGTAAAAAGAATAGGGAAGGACAATAGGGAAAAAAACACATAAGTATCAGAACAAAGTTTTAAAATCTGAAATAAATAATCCCAAGGACAAGAAAAACAAGTAAATATAGTGGCATATGTTTTTAAAATATGTAGAGTTGGACTGAGCATCTGAATTTATTTTGAAGTTAGTTATTTTGGGCTTGTGAATTACTCTCTGCTCAATAAGGACTCAAAAAATTGTGGATGCCTGCTGGAAATATTAAAACAATGTCCAATGCTAAGTAGAGTTTAATGAAGAGCAAAATAGATTTTTATGTTAATTCTAGATGGTGTCATTTTCCCTATCTAAAATTTGTAGTACTGGGTAGATCAGGATTTGAACTGCCTCACATTGGAAATAAGTAACTATGCTGTCCAATAAAATCAGTTTATTTTACTTGCTGATATTAATCATTCAGACATAAAATCAAACATATCACCTGCAATTCTGTTAGGGTATTTGGCTTTTCTCTACTGGTTCACTTTCCTGCAAATATATCCCTAGGGCCCTTTGGGTCCTATGTCTCCTTTTCTTAACACTAATAATTAGAAAATTAAACAAGTGTATTCCTAGGTTTCACAGTTTGAAACCAAAAATACTGATGGATTTTTTTTAACAGATACTAAAGAAAAAAGCCAAAATTGCACCTTGACAAAGTAGGAGCCTAATAATAAATGGATCAACAGAGAATACCATCAAGATACAAATAATTTTGGCTAGGAAGCTATGTGCTTACTTTCACAGTAAGGATTTATGGCAGGTTGATAGAGGTGGCCCTCTGAGTAGGGAGGTTGCATGTCATTACTACTGATAGTTTGCAGCTGGGAGCAGTGTGATGGAGTCATCAGATTGGCCAAAGGTCTCTGAAGAAGTTGGCAATCACCTGTGCTCAATGTTCATCCAGTTTCCTAGCTGCAAGATCAGCTTTCATCTCAAGAATAAAAAAGTTCTTTTTCCTTAGAGAAAACCACAAAGCCATGTTCAAATTTGTGGGGGAAAAGAAGCTCCTTTTTTTTTGGTACAAAACCAGGTTTTCTCACCATGATCAGATGATGTTTGAACTTTTTGTTGTTGTTGTTTTTGGTTTTGTTTGTTTGGTTTTTCTGCCCACTGTATTTTTGAATTAAAATGTAGAGATTAAAAATTCCTTTGGCTTGAAGACCCATGAAGACTCAGGAAGACCCAGGAAGACACCATGCTTTCAAGGTGAATGATAATCTTTAACACATGTGTCTGTTTTGCTGAATACCTTCTGATTTCTTTAGTTTGGTCTCTTTATCTGTTTTTTACTGAATATTGACTTCATCTCATTGCTTTTCTGGAAGTACTGTACCAAAGATTATCTCTCAATAGACTCCAAGCATGAGTGGCTTAGTAAAAGTCTCTCATCTTATTAGGGGTTTATATTCCTAAAGCAGGCTCTCTTTTTTTTTCTGTTATTCAGACAGGTCTGTGTGTAAAGTTCTCTTAACTCTTTAGGTAACTGCTTGCAACAGCATTGAAGCCTGCAATTTTTTTTTAAAGAGGAAATAACAGTTAAAAACTTCATGTTTGTATTTTACTTCAAACTTTGTGTGCAGGTTTTCGTGTAGATGACTTTTATCAGAGCAGTTTTGGAAAAGATTTGATGCAATTCTTGTTTGAAATCAGCTGGGATTTGTTGGTTTGGTTTGGTTTTCCAAAACTGTCAGGTGCTGAATAGTGGAAAATTAATTAAGTGGAATCAATTAACTAATCGGGCAGACTGAGGTGTGATTAAACAGACAGTGTCCGTGAAAGCAACCTAATTATAACATGGTATTTCTTTAATCCCAGGAAAATCTAATTAATTTTAGTTTACTTCAATCTCCAATGTCATATTTCAGTTTTGTGTTAGTGACTGTAAGATGACAAGTCCTGGGCTGGTGTGACAGACTGGGGCACAACTTCTTCACTTGTAAGTATTGGAATTAGGGGGAAATCCCCAGGAACACCCAGGTGTTTGATGTGAAGCTTGAGTCTGACTGGGATCCTCAGAGCTTGTAACCACTTCACTAAGGTTTGTCTGAATGGTTCAGTGCAGTATTGCTCAGCTACCTGAGGTGCCTCAATGAATTAGTGCCAGGATTAGAAGCAATACGTGTCTTAGATTAGCACTTCCCCTTGTCTGGTGAAATGTTGGAGAGCAGAATTAAAGAATTTAGCTAAGCTAATAGCTAAGTCAGTAGCTAATATGCAGTTCTTATGGATGTCCAGTACCAGTCCCTTTTGGTGGGCCTGAAGAACATTGTGCTTGAGCCTCTGTGATATTCCTTCTGTAGGGTCTGATCTTGTCCCTCTGAGCCTGTCTGCTACACTCACCCCATATTGCAACCTTCACCCCCTTCCACTTAAAGGCTGTGAAGAAAGTTTCATCAAATCTAAGGAAAGCAGAGCAGTGTCTCTATGCAAAAGAGATTTTAAGATTCTTTAAAGGGGTTGAAACATGATCTTGCTTCCTTGGAAAGAGGGAGAAACCTGAATTTTAAACTCTTTCTTCCAGGAATATCTTCCCTGTGTCTTATAGAAAAGATCATCACTGGGCTTCCTGTTGGGTGATTTAGTGCAAAGATGATTCTTTTTGGCTAGCAGATGGTTTTGGCAATTCTATAGCTTACTTGTAGAAGCTGGAAGGTTTGGCTCCATGAGCTGTGACCTTTCCAGCTCCTGAAGCTCCAAGAAGCAGTAACCCCCACGGGGGAAAACCTGGATGTGGGACATTTCTGAGAAGATTGCCTAGATTGTAGGTCTCCAGTTTGCCATGTGAGCACTTAAGTCCAGAGACAGACAAGTTTATACACATCATTTTCCATCTCTCTCTCTGCTAAACTTAGAAGGTATTAAAAATCCTGTGGAGAAGCAATTCATAATGAGGAGACAATGGGAGTGTGACCAAGCACCTGCCACTGGTGTTAGTCTGACTCAGCAGTCTGCATGTCTAGACGTGCATGTAGCCTTCACGTTGCTTTTATTTCCATTTTGAATATTTTTTAGAGCAGATATTAGGATTTCCTGCCTTGGTTTGAAATATTTGGAATTTTGAAAGTCTTCCCACGAGCTGCAGGAGTGTGACAACTGAGTGCCAAGAAACTTCTGAGCATCAGTTGTCATGTTTAGTGTTTCTGATAAGGAAGAGGATAAATACTGTTCTCCTATGAAGAAAACTGGACATATATATGTTAAACAAGGTGTTGTGTATCATGTCTTGGGTGTGTGGGTATTTTGCTTTGATTTAGAATCATAGAATTGGCTGGGTTGGAAGGGACCTCAGAGATCATCAAGTCCAACCCTTGATCCACTCCCACTGCAGTTCCCAGCCCATGGCACTGAGTGCCACATCCAGGCTCTTTTGAAATATCTCCAGGGATGGAGAATCCACCCCTTCCCTGGGCAGCCCATTCCAGTGTCTGATCACCCTCTCCATGAATAAAAAAAGAACACCTAGGGGCCTATTCAGAATTCATGCAGAATCCTAAATTGATTTGATCAAAGAAATAGCAGTTACTCTTTCTTCTCACAGTATTCCCCCTCTGTAGAATGAAGGCAAACAGTGGAAAGGTAAATCCTCCTCTTTAATTTGAACATTATAAAGCCTTGGCAGATCCATCTGCTTCATTCTTTGTAGGAAAAAACACGTTAATGATTCTGACTTCATTAATCATTAAAAAACAAATTACCTGAATTCTAGCAGATCACAGTATATAATACACAAAGGATTTCTTTGCATACTGTCTTGCTCTTAGTTAATACTACTGTCTTTTGTGGAATTACACCTATCATGAACGTTTCCCTTTGCAAGTTTTGATTGTTTCATTTATCACTTCATTTTATTTACTTTGTTTATTGGATTTCTGGGGGGGTCTGTTTTGGTTCTTAAGCTTTTGGCATGAAGTCTGCCTTTTAACAATCAGTTTTCAGTAAAGCTCTCTATTAATCAGATGAATCCAGGATCAAATATGCCCATATTATTAGAACCAACCTTGATTCTTAAATTTTTTTTATCAACTCTCTAGTTTTGATGCCAGCTTTCTGAAGGATTATTGAACTTCTAAGTATAACAAAAATCACAATGTGGGAGTGCATTTGATACAGGGATTTAGAATGAGGCTAAGTCAGCTTAAACTGAGATTCTCTGCTCCACTTTGGAAAGACTGATAACACAGAAAACAGATGTGTGATTCAAAAGCTGTAGTTTCTCAGCTTGGGTGGCCAACTAGAAGATAGTTAGTCTTGGGTTTGTTTGTAAGTTTTGGGTTGGGAGAGAGAACATTAAAGCAAGGAAACAAAGCACATGGCCTCCCATCTGCTACCTGCTAAACTTATCACAATGTGTTTTGAAGGAAAAAAATAGTCATACCATGGGAGACAAAAAAGAATGTGCTTCCAAGGTAAATCACCTCTGTTCCCCACACAGAACACAGCATTTGTGCTAGAATTGATCAAAAACTGTAATCACAAACCTCATTGGAATCTTGATTGCTGCAACTTCTTCTTCACGTGCCCTGGACAACCTTCTTACCCCTACAGTTTACTCCAAAGGCTCCTGTAATATGTTCTTCCTACCTCATTGCTCTGATCATATTAACCCTTTTTCCCAGATGTCCATGAGTCCTTTTATTCACCAAACATAATATATTTGTTTGGTTCAAGGTTTTTTTCAATTTAGTTTCTACTTAGCTTCTTAATAATTTTTTTTTAATATGGTACAAAATAGTAATTCTGGTCTAAATCATTTTCCTCTCTCATCTTTTTTAGTTCTTATGCAAAGACAATTTGCAAACAGAAAGCCAAATGGGCTGAGAAAATGTATTCTAGACTGTTCACTCATATCCATGCTAATCCACAGTGTTCATTTTTTTGTCAACTAAGTCTTATGTAGTGAACATAATGTTCTAAAGGTGCAATATTTCAAAGAACTTCAGATATTTGATGTTCTTGTGTTCCATATTCCCTGTGTTCCTGGATTGTTCATAAATCTAGGCTGGTTGGGTGCCATTTTCTCAGTACTTCAATCAGTATTTCTGTAGGCTTTGTGGGACAAAACTGGACAGTTCATCACGTTTCTAGGCCATCTGAATGTAACATCTGTCACTGAACATAAGACTGTTCACTGTCTTCAGCTGAACAAGATATTCATAATGGGGGAAAAAATGGTTTTCTTGAAGCTAAAGGAGCTTTTTTTATTTTTCTAATTACATTAATCACAGACGTGGTTTTGATTTCCTGATGGACTGAGCTTGTCTTGGGAGTAATAGCATCAGCTATTTCTCCTTTACTTCTGCTCTTTGGAGGGAGAAATAACAGCATTAAGTCATGCCTGTCTCTAATAATGGTCTGAGTATGGAAAAAGGAACAGTAAATGGCTTTACTGCCCTTGATAAAGAGAACAGGGCAGCTACTGCAATGCCATTCCAGCTCTTCTCCATGCTGCCCAGTGCTATGGAGGGAAATATGTGCTGCATCTGAGAAGACAGATACTGCTTTCAGCTTCCACTGCTTTTGAGGCTCTGTTCAGGAATGGTTTTCTATCCATTTGACACGTCCTTGGGATGTAGGGCAGGTAGTGATGTTGCACCAAGCCTTTTTTTATTTTTTTTTTTTCCCCAGGCAAATATTAAAATAGCAATCTCTCTTCTGAAGTCAGTGAAATGCCTTATCCATGCCACATCAAATTATTAAAATCCTTTCACTCCATGCTCAATCTATAACCTTTTATGTTTCACTTCAGCATAGTTTTATTGCCATTTATTTCATTTGAAAGCATTAATTTTGTTAAAGTAGAATATAGTTAGACAGCCCTCTAGGATGGCTTCAGTTATTATCCCAGTCACATTAAAAAGTGGTAAAACTGGTTCTTTTTTGTTACAAAAAGCATGTCTAGGATGACAGTATTGCAGACTTAGGGAGATGGATTTGCTCACAAGACTTTAAACTTTTGGTAGTTTTTTTGGTTTGGTTTTTGTTGTGTTGTTGTTGTTTTTTGTTTGCTTTATTGAACATTATTCATCCATATTTTCCTTCCTTAAGGAGAAAGTTTCTCTGTTGGCTTCCTCAGCCTTTTCTGTTCTTGAGGAACTATCTGGTTTCTGTGTTTTTTGTGGTTTAGCCTGCTGTTAAGTGAAATATATGAGTATGAAGTCTTGGAGTCTTTGTGGAAATTTTGCCTTGTTCATTATTTATTATCTTTGCCACTGCTGATGCTGACAAGTGTCATTACTTTAATGACCATCGTTACCCATTGTCATAATTAAGGAAGATCATTTAATGAAACTGAATATAACATTGCTTAATGCATCAAACTAAGAAGAGGTGTCATGACTAGGTACACAACATGATCTATAATTTTTAAAGATGAATCAATAAATTAAACAATTCCTCTTTATTAATATAACAACATCATCTCCATAAAGGTTCACAGGGGCACTAAAAATGGGTGCCAGATGATCCTTTTGCCCTTATTTCCTTGAAATTCAGTGATGACATGAAAAGCTGGATTCCTCCACCACTTTTTGGGGTTTACTCAAGAATGTTCCATGCTTGCCATTTTATGGCTGGTTTGTGGATGGCTGTACCTCTCTAAATAGTCCATTAGGCTTTTCATCCTCAAGGAGCTGCAGCTTACAACTGCTGTAGCCAACAAATGTCTCCTTAATCTAAGTGACAAGCATCTGTATCTCTGCAGCAGATGGCCATGGCTCTGTACCAGGGATCACTGTAGGTGGGCTGGCATATGTTTCAGAGGGCTGAAGCAGTGACTGTAACAGTTTTTTTTGCAGCATCCATGCTATAGGAAGTGTCAGTGCTCCAAAATAGGAATGGCAGGAATCCTGTGCAACAGAGGAAGCTAATGAAGGTCCAATCGTGGTGTCAGTTCCTTCTATTTCAACAAGTGGAGTCTGACTGAGAAAATTTATTCCATCTTTGTTGGGCAGATGTACTAGATGTGCAGGACACTTGTTTGGGCTGTCTAGCAATGGTCTTGCCAATCTTTGAGATCCTGGAGGCCATCTGTGCTGACACAGCAAAGAGGATCTGCTGATCATGGGAAGTTGGGTTTCCATTTCATGGTAGGATCAGGAGGAACACAACATATGGTAAGTGGGCACAGAGGAAGAGAAACTGAGAGACAGAACAGAAAAAAGAGGAAAAGATTGAAAGGGAGGTAATGAAGAGTTCCATGAAGTGTGGGTCAGCATTTGGCAGACACGTGGGCAGAAGTTTAGCCATGGATGACTGTGGCTTTGTGACAGACTTCGTTTAAAAAATATAATCCTGTGGCATTGAATATTTGATCAACTTCCACTCTGAAATGAGAGCTGAAATCAATCAGACCTGCAAGAGCAGATTAGTATATATTGAGACATACCATGGTTCTGGATCCCTGTTTTTCAGGAAGATTCTCAGGGTTATCTTTAATTTCACTTCAAAGCAAACTCATTGTGTGAATCCGTATTAAAGAATCCTATTTCAGGTGAGACATTTAGTGGGATGGGGCCTAAAGCTGTTCCATTCTGAGAATGGTGACACTTAACTGTCTCTTGAGAATAGAGAAAGGGACAGCAAGAAAGAAAATCAATTAGTGCAAAACATCTATTTTTGTAATTTAATAGACAATATAAAAATGTCTTAGCAGAGCTGCCAGGGTGTCTCTGAGTACTTGCTGTTATTGCTTGGGGCATTTCTGTTCAGAACTGAAGGGAAGGTGTTAGGTGAGTGAAATCCTTTCCCTAGCACTAGTGCTGAGCTGGCTTTTAATTTCAATGTACCACCCTCTAAAGTGGGAGCTGCTGATGATTTGAGTCTTAGGACTGCTTTAAGATTTCATGAATATTTTTAAGAGCTTTGAGATCCTTGGATGAAGTGCAGGAGTGAAAATGAAAACGTGTACAGAGGTCAAATGGGCTTCTTTGGTGATGTGGTTTTTTTTTTATGGCTGTTTAGTTTAGTTTAACCAGAATTCTGTCTGGTTTGTGTAAGGGAACCCACAGAAATAAAATACCCACTTCAGTTTATTGTCAAGTACCTCCCTGCTTCCTTTTCCAAGATAATGCAGACTGTATAGAAATAACTTCATGTTTATGAGCAGAATCCTTGTGTGACTGAGGAAAAGAGGGATTGATGTGAACAGCTGGGAACTGAATGTTGCTTGTAAGTAAAAGTTCAAGGACTTTGTCTCCTATGAATAGTTCTGAAGTGTGACATACCTGACCATGTGGAAAATAAAAAACCATAAATTCTCTTATTTGGTATTTATAAGTTAGTATCTTTTACATATCCATAGCAGAAGTTGCAAATTTTCTTCCTCCTTTTTTTTTTTTTTTTTTTTTTTTTATTTCCCTTTATTTTCTCCCTTAACCTGGTTTCCCTGCTTGAAGAGTTTAATTTGATGCCAGCTTTGTAACACATATTATCCTTTGCTCCAGATAAATGTATTCTTGAGTGCCAAGACTGTGATCTTTGAACACTCTGAATGACAGACCTGAGAAATTCAGCTAGACTGGCTCTGGCTCTGTCACTAAAAGTGAAATTGAGAATAATAGGCTGCTCTTAGTGCTTAAAAGTAAGATACATGTCCAGTGATATTGGAGTTCTAAGTGTGACTGTGAACTGATAATTAGAAAGCTGGTTTCCTCTCAAGGGAGGTGCTTCACATATGTGACCTGATATTCTCTTCTTGAGGGTTTAAAATTTCCAGAGTGATGAGCTCTATTAAATGAAACATTTTTTGGAGGCTACCAGTCTTAGTGTGATCCCATCTCTATACAATACTCTGCAGCTTCTCATTTTACACAGCTCTTCAGTTCTTTTTCAGAGAATAGCACACTTTTTATTTTTTAAAGTTGATGGCACAGCAGCAGGAGAAAAGTTCTAACTTCTACCTTCTTGTTTGTAAATCCTCCCAATTTAGCCATTGCAGATGAGGTTCAGCTTCAAGATTTTGACACCTAAAATAGTTGGCAATGTGGGCACAGTTTAGGCTCTCTAAGGTTGTATTCTAGAAGCAGGAGATGTAATTAACACCATACTCACTGATGAGATCTGGAACTTTCTAGATCCCATTGCCTCTGTTGGCTGAGTTGTCCATGTGTAGGTTCTGTGTCCCTAAAAATCCACTGAGATTTCCAGTCTGATCTCCAGCTACTGCTCCAAAGCCACACGAGGCTTTTCCAAATGCTGCATCTCCTCTGCCAAACCCACTGCAGCTCTTCAGTCTTGAGCATATTGGTCTGGGAGCTGAGTCTCACATCTCATGAATCTCTATTATTCTACCTTAGGGGACTTTGAAGCTTCAGAAAACATTTCAAATCATGATAGAGCACAAGAAGGAATGGGTTAATGATGTCTATTCCTAAAAAAAATAATAAATTTCCTGTCTTAGGATAAGCAATAAGGTTTAGAGGATGAGGCCATAATTAAATTAGCAAATACAACACTGTGTGTAAAATCAAGGCAGTACTGTCTAGCAATGCAAAATTATTTTTGCTGATAAATAAAATATTAAGTTAGGGACATTGCTGAATTCAAAAGATTCAGAAAAAGAAAAAAACTATAGTTGTTTTGGAAAATTAGCCCAGCAATAATAAATGAATAAATACATAAAACATTCAAGCGTTTTAACTTAGGAAATGAAGGTTAAAAGAGGATATGCTGATGTTCTATGTAAATTCATCCACATGGAGAGCAGACTTCTGAAAGGAAAGGGCACTTTAGTCTACCAGGAAAAATAAAGTATAAGAAGCTGTAAAATGCACAATTTTAACAATTAGTATCATTAGTCATTACAACAACAACTCTATCATTTATCTTCTTTGAATTTAAAATTAATGACTTTCTAAAAGACATTCTAGGTCAAGTACAAGTTTTTAATTTTGTTGTAGCAATAGCTTGGAGAAAAATTCTAGTAAAATATTCAAAACATTGAGTTAATGAAGTGTCTGAACTGTGATAATTTAAAGATAAATGGATGGAAAAGATACTTTTGTTGTCAAATCATCAAATAATTTCCTCTCTCTGGATCAACACATTACAGAAACATGTATTTAGTATGTTTTTTACAGTCAGATAAGATTTTGGTTATTGCCAAGATCTATATTTTCTTCATTTTCCTGAGTTCACATTTTAAAAATTATTTTTATAATCAAAATGTCCATCTTCTATGTGGAATTTGAATTTGTTTGGCAAAAAATCTCAACCAGCCCCTTGGTATTTTGGCTTAGAGTTAATTGAGAACAAAAGATAAACTGTGACTTACCCACTTATCAGACCCAGAATTGCACATCTAGTCAATAATTATCCATATTTCTAGCTTTGAAATATTTTTGGGTTAAAGATGGGAGACATCCTGACTATAACATAAGATTTTTGCTACTTGCATATGCATGTATTCATTGACTACCAATGTATGACTTTGGTTATTAGCAATTAGAACAGCTGATTTACCATTTTAACTTATTGTTTCAGAAAGCCACAGTCAATTTGTACATTAAAAAATTGAAAGACTGGCACCAAATTTGCATGTCCTGAAAAACTATTTTTGTAGATGTTCACCTTCTACTTTGTAATTCAGTGCAGGAAAAATGCAAGAAGGAAAGAATTAAGTAATGGACTTTGTCTAATTTTTAATTCCTGTGTACAATAAATCACATATAGTGAAGCCTCTTACTTAAGAGATAATTAAAATTGGAATTAAGAAGTATGAAGTGCCACTTTGGAGGAGAAATGAGAATGGTTGGAAAAATACTGATTCATTAGAGTGATCCATAAGGGAATGTGTAAAAAAAGGGGGGGAAGAAAAAGTCTCAACACCCTCTTCTAATATGAAACTTTTCAGAAATCTAGTGACTAATGGTGGTTTGTGGGACAGATGGATGGAACTCACTTACTATATTCCTTGCAATTATTAAATGTCACAGGCATTTATAAATAGTATATATTTATTTTCCCTCCTGCTATCTTTCCTTCATTCATAAGCTCCAGCCCACCTCCAGTTTTGACTGTCTGAAACCAAAACTGCAGTCCTTAAAACCCTTCCATTCAGCTGCCACTTCACCCCAGATGCTCTCAAACCAATTTTCAATATTTTCCCAAGCACCTGAAGCTCTTCTTGGCACGACCAGACTCCCAGAGCTCTCTTGCCATCAACACAGATGCACACATCACACACCTTGGATGTGTCTCCCTTTAGAATATACTTCCCCTGGCATTATTTTGCCTTTTGTGTTAAAGAGAAACATTGGGTTAATGGTCAGGAATCCTTTTCAGCACTGGCTGGAGAGAATATAGCCTCAGTTTGCTAAACCTTTACCTGATACTATTTCCCTCTTCATCCTTTGTTTCTGTTGAGGATCCCATTCAGCAGGATGTATCTAAGTCTTGAAATACACTTTCATCACCTTGGTTCTCTGGAGCAGAGGATTTCTTAATCCCATAGGTGAGGAGAAAAGCTGCCATTCACTCAAACTTATCCTGTGAGAGGTGGAACAGCCTCACCAAGAGGAGTGGGAATCCTTCCCATTCCATATACAACAGTTGCAAGCTATTCAGTAAGCTTTTATTACTAATGATGTTTTTCTTATTTCCTTCTGTACTTTCCTTTCAAAGAAAGGCATGGCTGGAGCTGTGATGTTGATAGATCACAGAGGCCTCACTTAGAACAGTTTGCACTGTCAGTGCCTACGGGTAAAAAAAAAAACAAAACCAAACAATTTGAATACTTAGGTCCTGGAGTACAGTTATACTTGAAGAGCACTCAATTTCCATGCCCTAAAGTAACCCAGTCCTAGAGCTGGCAGGCAAAGAGCAAGGCAGCAAAGTTTACCCTGGAATAAAGCCCAACTTGGTTTGTCTGCTTGTTTTTACCATGGCTCTCTGGAAACCAAGGGAGAAAAAACCAAACCAAACAAAAAAAAAAAAAAAGAAAAACAAAAAAAAAAAAACCAAAAACCCCCCTACCACAACAGCAAAAAAACAATAACAAAAAAATAATTTAACACAAAGAAACAAGTGATCTGACTGTCAAACAGAAGAACTGAGAAATAAAGGTTAACAAAGGTGAATTTGAAAAAGCCTCTATTCCAACAGAGAAATTTGTTCCACAGTTACAACTAAGAGCCTGAAACAAATTAATAATTAGAAAAGAAAATTAAGAAGGAAACAGAAGGAAGCAGGTTCTGACCTAATAACATCAAGAAACAACACAAGGCCCCACAGTCCCCTGTGGTGATGCATAGCATTTGAAGTATCTCACTTAATTATAGCTCTGCTAATTTGAAGTAGCTGCTAAATAAATGTACTGTGTCCTGTAGTCTTTGATAATGAAATAGTGGTGAAATGGCAAGCCACTCTGCTTGTGATTTAGAGCTTCACAGTAAGCTGGAGCAGTTATTTACCCACATTGTTGAGAATGTCCTGCTTGCTTTAAACACTTCTTGGTGAACATATGAGAAGTGGTCTCTCAGTTGGCAGCCCAAGTAGATTTCTTGTGTGGGTAATAAGGGTGAAGCCCCCTAAAATTCAGTGTTCTAATGCTAAATATGACGGCACATAAATCCTTGTCTGAATCTCAGATTCCATCCTCCAAGACAAGAACTGTTTTTTAGGAGTTGTGTACTAATTTTGGAGTTATTTGGGTACACCCTGGAGTCATCCTTGACAGCAGAACTGGATTGCCAGCAGCATAACCTTAACTGCTGGAGTTATGAATGGGAAAGTGCAATTAGGTCATGGAGCAGAATTGTTCCCACAGGTCTCTCCTCATTTAAAACTCGATTCATTTAAGATGAAGATATGGCTCATTGTTCTTCAGATAGTCTCCAGAGGACCTGGCAGCTGGACTAAAGAGGAATTCAACCTGATGGTAATACAGTGATCAAGGCACTCTGGAATGGCTGCACACTTACTGAAAGTGTTTCTACAAAGCATTCTGTCTATATTTTATAACCAGAATAAATGTGCTGGCAATTGAAAACTGGAAACCTGTTACTGGAAATTATTTTTGCAAACTGTACTTATCCAGTGGCAATAACACATTTCAACATCTGCTGTTACCTTGCTGTAGCGTATGGATTTGGCTATTACTGGGAACATAATAGGCCCAGTGCCTCCATCAGCTGCTTTCCAAATCACTGTATCACATGAGGAATTCTTTAGGGAATAGAAGTCATGGTGTGTCACAGTGCATTTAGCAAATGACAAATGCAAACACATGGAAATATGGATGCAGGCAAGGGGAAAATGCTGCTTCTGGGTTGGACTCTTATTGGAGTGCAAAAGCAGCATAAAAATCAAATAGAGACCTAGAAAGTGTCTGATATTAAAAAACCAAAATCTCTTCCTATGAAAGCAGATGGACTAGATGACAGTTAGAATGTATGTACAGAAATGGGCTGGATTCATCAATATACTCCAGCTGTTTGATGGTAAAATCAGCAACAACAGTTAAATCAAGCTTGGGCTGATTTGCATTGTTTGTCTGAGTCAAAGAATCTAAAGCAGAACAATAATTTTAACAGATAGTGGCTTGCTCCTTGTCTCGTGTCTGTCACAGAAGTTGCAGAGTTTTGCTCTTTTATAAATGATACCAACTACCAGCCAAGAGAGGCAAACAAGTTTCACTGAAGTCTTAAGGTGATCTTTGCAGCTCTTATCTGAGAAAGATTTTCCTAGATTTTGTCCTTAGACATGGCTTAGACATGCTCTGGCAGGGCTGGTTTTGGGACCTGCATGATGAAGACTCCCCCACTGATAATACAAAGAGCATCTGCAGTGTTCCTGAGGAATCTGACCTATCATGATTTTTACAGAGAGTTTATAGGTGGTGTAAAATGCATCTGGTTTTACTTTTTCTGCCTTCTGCTTCTGGTCTGTTTTACATTAATTTCCAACTTCAGCTTCCAAATAGTGAAAAACAACACCTCAAGAGTTGGATCAGATGATTCTTGAGGTCCTTCCAGCCACATATTCTATAAAAATCTGGTAACAGCACAGTCTTTTATAGAGCAGAAAGTCTCCTCTGCTTTGTGTAAGGCTCTGCATGTACTTGATACCAGAACTGTATCATCTCAGCAGTTCTCTGTTCATCGTGGCAATTCTGATACCCTGAGCTACAATGAGAATACTGTGGAGGTTTGTCAAGAGGGAGGGAAGAAATGCTTTCCTCTAGACCTGGACCAGTTCAGTTGCTGCTTTCACAACCAGTCCTGGTGGTTTGGAAGAACATCATTAGAGGAACAGACAGGTCAAAGCTCTGACCTGCTCATTTTGCCCAGTTGTGTTTGGGCTGGTTTCTCTTGGGTAGGGACCTTCTGAGTGATGCTGGGATAAAGAGCTATGACACATCCTGTGACCATGCTGAAATATTCATCAGCCCAGTTGGAACAAATGGGTTTTGTTATGGAAACTCATAAAAACATCCAGGACACAAGCCTGCACACCAATTACAGATCAGTGACATATGTAACAACAAGTTTACTGCTGCCATGCAGGGCTAAGTGTGAAACAGCAGCAGCATGCACACACTTACAGAAGAATGTGGCTACAGCTCTCAATACAAGCTGAAGCAGCTTTCAAATATTTACCAATATTGGGCCATGGGTCTACAAAAGCACTTAAACAAAGAGAGCATCATGCTGTTCTTCTGCATGCAGCTTGTAACTGATTGTCTCCTGAATTCTTTCAGAATTAGAGTTGCTGCTGATTTATAAAGATTTATTTGAAGTCCTCTGTATCCATAATTAGCAAACAGTTTCTAAATCACTGAATTTATGCTTCTGACAGTTTGTTTCCAAACATCAGTCTCTCCTTGAAAGATACCAATGTGTTGTAGCTGTTCTAGCTGTCTGTAAGAGGTGTAACTGAGTCTTTACCCTTCCTATTGCTCATGCTGTGGTGCCCACTGCTGGCTGGGGTTTAATCACAACAGAGATTTAGGATGTGTAGCAGGAAGAAATCAAATGTTTCAAGAGGCAGGTATGATGCAAAGCTCACTGTGCAAACTGTTAAACATTCTAATGGACTTCAATCTATATTCATCTTTGCTAGCTTTTAAATTTAAGTAGGCAAATGAATGTAAAATCACAAATTAATGCATTTTTGTATCTTCCTTTTCACCACTGTAATTTTGGGAGGTCGTGGGCTTTAGCAAAGGAAATTGAATTCCATAAAGCATTAAAAAAAAATAAGGAAGAGACAAGAATTCTAATGAAATTTCTAGGAAGCTGTGATTATTGTCAAATCAAAGTCAAGTTTATCTATCAGTCCTCAGACAGCAGGGAGGAAAAAAAATAAAGACCCTATCTCATAGTTACAGCAATAGAGTTAATCTAATTATGGACATTTTCAGCTTGGCAATGAGAGTGTTAATGTCTGAGTGCAAAGAACCGTGTTGAGGGACAGTACTTTTCATGAATGAGGAACTCAAGGCTAACCCAAGCCTCTGTACATTATGCAAATAAGAGTTTTTAACTATTTTTATTTTCCAAAGGCATGCTCCAGGAAGCCAAAGCCTTTGGAAGCACAAGGGAAATATTTACACACTCCCTTTAACATAATTTATCCAGCTAGCCAGGTGCCCAGAGCAGCAAAGGTATGGAGAGAAACCTACTCCTCCCTTCCCATTTCCTACTGCTAAATGCATAAGCTTACCACATTTTGCAGAAATGTCTGCAGCAGAATACAAGAGTTGCCCTTTCACAATAACCCCTGAGAGGACACCAATAGCCACAAACTCTCAAACCCAATAATCACCTGGTCAGCCCTGAAGGTTGTGCTCTGTGGTAACCTCAGGCCAGGTCCTGACTCAGTGTTTCTGTTCCATTAGGCATTTCATCTGACTTCTGGATGTTGGGCATCCAGGCTTGAGTATTGATTCCTTCCAATGCTCTTGCAGAAGGAAAGATCACAGATCTATCTCACACCTCCAGGCTTTCTCTAGGCAATGCTCACCCCAGACCATCCCAGCATTCCTGCATGGCCATGCACAAGTGCCCATTTTTGCTCCAGGCAGGGAGACTTAAACCTGGTGCAAGCCCATTGATGTGAGAAGTCCTCCTGTAATGTTGGCACCAGAGGCAGGGGTTTTAATATCAATGTGGGAGAAGAGATAGGTAATTAACTCCAGGTGAATCAGAGTTGCAGGTTTACACAGCTGGTATCAAACATGTTGTGATCCTTTGTTGTAGAGCATGAATCCACTTGCTAGGTCTCCAGGTGTGCTTAGTTCAGAGTTTAGGGTTGGAAGGGATCATCTAGTTCCAACCCCCCTGCCATGGGCAGTCACCTCCCAGTAGATCAGGCTTTTTATGTTGAAATTTCTCTCCTTCATAGATAAGCATGATTATCTACCTGATTATTTTTTTTTTTTTTTTTTTTTTTTAGTATCAATGGTTGTTGTAAGTTTAGAATAGGAGCAGTTGTGTGTATGCAGATTTTGCATTTGATGTGCAGCTAATCCTCTGAACTGATGAGGGAAAGAAGATGCTTATTTAGTCAGACTACTTGATTAACAACCAGAACCTGCTGCCTCCACTTGCTGTTATGTCTCAATTTTTGAGTGTGACTTTTGCACAGTTTCTTCTCCCTGTGCATGCCATACTTCATCCTCTAAAATGGGAAGTGTGACTTGATTTCTTTTACTCTTTTTATGTCTTGCCTATTTAAAATGTGATGTCTTGTTAGAACATTTGCTGCTGCAAAGCTCCAGTGTTAGTTTGTATTGCCAGGTGAATGACAAATAGTGTTTATCTGCTGTGGGAAATATGGCATAAAAAAATGAATTATCTACACTTTCAAACCACTGTACTGTAGCTACAACTATACTTTTATTTAGCTTTTGGTTCCTTCCTGCAAATACTTAAAAAGGTTTACCTTGGAAATTGGCAGATGAATAATATGAAGAATGGAGTGTTAGAGCTTCAAATTAGGAATAGCACTAAGCATATTGAATTCTTTTCTTTCATAAGAGCACATTAGTAAAGAGTCAATTATTAACTCTGTTACTTGATTTATTCCAACATTTTGAATGTAGTAGAGGTCAATGTATTTAAGGGTTCTGTTTTAATTATTATTTCAAGTTGAAATTAGGTTCTCAGAGGGTAAGTAGATTATAATAGATCCCATCTCCTGGGCCCATGCACTGATATGTCAGTAGGATTTATTATAACTTGTACCTTCAGAGAATAAGAACTACATGTAATTTTCTCTTTTAGTTAATGAGATTATATGCTGTTCAATAGATATTTTCAGTGTGATTTGATAGTGAATCCTTACTAAGAGATCCAAGGCTTGGCTTTATCAGTGTGGTTTCTTAATTTTAGATCACTATTTTTCATACCTTTCCAATTTAAAGTCACATTCACAGTTTAATATGCAAATTTATCATTACTTTCACCCACACTGCATCAGTCATAAGAATATTAAGCTGTGCAGGTACACTAAAAGCTCACTGAACAGTTAAATGAAAGCAGAGAGTTTGCAAAATATGAGTTTTATTTTAGAGGTAAATAGGTGAATTATGTGCCATAAAATCCAGGAGAATGAGAGGACCATCACTTGCATTACTGATATAGAATCTTAATGTTTAAATGAATCTGGCAGTACCTAGAACATGTTGTTACATGTTAACATGGTGTTATATTATTTAATAAACAGAATATTGTTTATTAAGTCAAGACTTTTGTAGCCTTATGGACTTTTTAATCTCCTGATTATTAGATGATCTTCAAGGACCCTTCCTACCCAACCCATTCTGTCATTCTGTGATTATATGATTATGGAGCTATGATGATGAAAAATTAATTTATTTTATTAACTGATGTATTATTTACTTAAAAACTGAACCCTAGAATAGAACTGCATGAAATCTAGGAATCTTAAAAATCCACCTTCTTGATAAAAATAAATTACCATTATCCTTAGAACCAAAAATTCTCCACAAGGAAGAAAAAAAAATCTATTGATTCTGTTGGGTTTGAGCCCTACTAAAACTGTAGGCCTGATCCTCATCTAATGCTCTCTAGTGTTAAATCTAAAGGAGAAAGCTGAAATTGCATCAGGGAAGAGTAGAACCTTTTAAGCATCCAAGACACTTCAAGTTCAATATTGTAATGTGCTGGAAATGGAAATTGCATCATGTAAGTGGGATCTGTAAAGGAAAATGCTACTTGGCAACTTTACAAATAATTTAGATAATTATTTATTCCTGGAGATGTTAATGTCAAGATTGTTTGGTGAATAAAGTGGTTTCTTGTGTTGTTAGCAGCTTGTGTCACAGTTGTCAGCTCAAGCAAGGTGCTGGGCTAATGGTTGTGTTCTTATTATCAATACTTATTATTTATTGAGACTGTCACTGCAAGTGGTGCATAACAAACAGAAGTCAAGGCAAGTTTTTTCCTGGTAAAACTTGGATGATCTCATTAGACAAATTCTGAGGCAAAAATTCAAAAAGAGGGGAAAATTTAAAAAGGAAGGGCAGATAGGGATCATAAAATTGTTCATTCAGAGCCTACCAAGCACATTTGGACAGGTGTAGAAGCTCTGTCTGGGCTTGAATGAGGGCTGATATTATCACAAGTGATGAAGAGGAGAGATGAAGGAGCAAAGATGATAAACCAGGGTACTGATGTTTCTTCACAGTCCTGAAGTGGCTGGGATGTTATAATATGATTTCCTCATTAGCTATAAATGAAAATAAAAAGGTTACTTCAGTTTATAGGAGCAAAAAAAATACTTCCACTGATGTCTGATGGAAACAAGAATTAGTGCCATAATTCATCTGCATATTAGTGGTGATTTAGCTTTTTTATTGTTGTATTTCCTACAGATAATAATAAGACTGAACTCTTGGATTCATCAGCTGAAAGCTTTTGGGAGCAAAGTTCCCCAGGAGCATTGTTTGGGGTAATCATCAGGCCCAATTATCAGAACTCTTTCATAATGAATTCCCATGGCCTGTATAATTCTGAGTTGATTTTCATGGTAAAATTATTCTTGAAAAAGACTGTACAATGAAAGTCTTATTATTCTGAAATAATTTCTGAATGTTGGTGGCTTTATTACAAAAATTTAATGCAAAACAACTAAACCAGGTATTTTTGAACTTGTATGAACTTTTATAATGCCACATATGGATAATTCTCAAGTAACATTGCTTGTCATTTTCTCTATGCAGATAAATCTTGTTTATAGAAGTCAGACAGGCCATCAAAGTAACTATGATGGTTTGCAGAATTGTTTATCCATTATCTTAATTAAAAAAAAATTGCCAATCATTTAGGCTAGAATTATAACTCTACAGGCATCTGAAAATTTTGAATAGGACTCCCTCCCCTCACAGGTGCCAGAATTCATGGTGTTTAGAAAAAGCAGATTTTTTTAAGAGAGGACTGGCCAGAGCATATTTGAAGGTAATTGTGAGTTTATTTTCAAAAGGCCCCAGGGAAGCTTGCAAAGGACTTTAAATAATTCACATGGCAAAAATTCATCCAAAGAACTTAAAGTCAATATAGCCTCTAGCTCTTTATAGTACTTTATGCCTGAGTCCTAGTATATTAATTCAAACTCTCAGAGGCAAAGACACCATATTCTCAGTCTGCTAGGGTGCAAATGTGAGATACCATATGGGACTTAGCCCCAAGAGGGAGGATACAATAAACCCACAGTCAGAAAGCTTAAATAAGAAATGGGATTGGTTTCCTTAGCATAAATAGCACTTCTGCTACCCTGCATTTTGTGAGCCTACATTTCTGATGTAAATAATCTTGAGTCTAAAAAGTGTGATCGAATAGAAATCTGTGTGGGATGGAAGATAAATTTAGGTCTGTAATGAGGGACAGTTTGCATTCTGTGCCCAGTGTATCATCTGTTAAAGACACGTTTCTTTGCTGCAGAAGTTTCAGAACATTTCCCACCCAACACTATTTCTTTCAGTTCCCATGGATGTTGTGGCTTTCTTAAAAAGAAAAAGAACCTGCCAACAATGTAAAAAGCTTGCAGCAGAGCCCGTGGCTGCTTTCCTACAGCCTAAAACTCAAAGGCAATGAGATCTAGCTCTGACCAAGCAGTTATTTTATATTAAAAAATTAACACTTCACCAGACACGAAAATGTACAAGACTGATTTGTTAACAGAATTAAAAACAATTACTCTTGGTTTGGCCAAAATTAATTTCCAATTTTGTCTGCTTATTCAAGCTTTTTAAAATTCACTAAGAAAAGATGTAGCTTTCTGACTGATTTGAGATGTGATCAGAAAATATGGAGCCTGTTTATCTGTGGTTTTCCCCAGACTATCTGTACAGTCCAGGCAAATCAGAAACACTGGAGCTTTGACCATAGGAGGAGGAAAAATCAAATCCCAAACCAGCACCAAGACTCGGGGTGTGGAAAATGTGACCACTTTTTGTCATTTAGGCTTTCTGTTAGAGAATTTTTTTTCACAGATTGTATTTCTTTGACTAAGAGTGACTGTTCCATGCTTGTAGGAGTCAGGCAAAGAAGCCAGAAAAATGGTGGCAAAGATAAATAAACAAAGGCCTTCAAGAAGGGAGGGTGGAATAAACTCCACATGCACTTTTGGGGAAAATAACTCTTCTCTGCCTCAGTCTCCAAGTCTTTCACAATAAATTAATGATTATTCCACTTGCATGGATGACTGGTTCAGGCTAACTGAAATTTTCAGGTGTGCAGAAGTCTTAAAGAATCCTGTATAACTCTGGCTGGTGAAGGCTCAGGGGGATGTGTGATACAATCACCTCATCTGTCAAAGTAATATTTGTAAATAGTTTTAAAAGAGTGTCTGTGTCAGCTAAATTCTTAATTTTTAAGAAATTTTCCTTTCTTGTTTGTAAACCTTTTTTATTGCCTCCTATTTCTACATCTGTCAGCTCTTACAGATATCCTGTGATGTCATGAAAAAAAACTGTTATTTTACATATACCTTTCTTGGCTTGAGTGCTGGTCCCCCAAAAGAAAGCGTCTTCTAGACAGAGACTGTAGAAAAAAATTCCTCTTAAAGGAATTCCCTGTCTTGCTGTAGAGAAATTCCCTCTGTCAGCACTGTTTCTTAAGCAGAGGAGAATATTTGCTATAATCAAGTTTACAAGGAAACATAGGCTCAAGCCTGAGATATCCATTTCAAAATTCAGTGTCCTACAGTGCTTTTTAATAGATATTCCAGAAAAAGATACATTAATATCACACTAGGCAGAGGTGCAATAATCTGGTTTTTACCTTATGTCTTCTGCTAATTTCTAATATTCGAAGTCTGTGTTAAAATTGAAGGATGGTGCTCAAAAACCTTCCAGAACTTACTAGCATTAACTATTCTAGCTCTAAGAATTTTTTGCAGTCTTAATGATACCCAGTCTTTCTTTCAGCCTATTAAACTTTGTGACCTGGAAGTGGGTTTTGCTTGGAAATTTGGTGCTCAGTGTCGATTGGAGCTGAAATCTGCTACTGTTGTGCTTGCAGAAAGTGACATATTTCATCATTCAAGTAACTGTTATCCACCACCCTCTTTATAATCCCTTTTAATAAATACGAGTTCCTTTTAATAATGGGGAAATTTCAGACACTTTGCACCAAGTTCCATTCTCCTTGTGTCCTACATGCTGGTCCACACTTATGTGGGAGCATAGGAATAGAAGGTCAGAGAAAAAGAAGTGTAATTTCTTTTAACTTCCCATTGAGCAGTGTCAGGAAGGTGTTAGAAGAAAAGAATCATGAACACAGATGCCTCACAATCTTGTTGTTCTTCTGTCCTTAAACTTCAATATGACTGTAACATATTGATGGGTCAGGCCCTCAACTCAGCTGCCAACAGTGGGCATGAAAGCTGAGAGATGGCATGTTCAGAAGTTGTCACTGGAACTGAAAAACTCCTCTGTCTGTGTTGGCAGGTGGATTTGGAAAGCTCTGTCCATCCATCCACCCACCCAGGCATCCACTCAGATCTCCTTATGGTGTCAGCAGATGCTGAAGTGAGTCAGAGCCTGTTTCCCCCTCCCAAGGCACAGTTGTGGTAATGAAGGAGATGCAGAGAATGCTCTTGGCAGAGAGATCTTGAATGGCTGATGGAGGCAAAACAGCCCAAACAGAATCAAGTGCAGATATGGCTAACAGAGCATCCCTAACCAGCAACTGTCACAGAGCAGGGAATGCTAAGAGCAGTGGACAGGATTTGGTGTAAAGCTGGGAGGATATCAAGCCAATTTGTTCCTTTTTGGGAATGAAGGCAACCACCATGACTCAAGGAGCAGCAAGGCTGTGGGACTGCAAACTGAGACTACCTTTGGCTCCATCTGTATTGGACTCAGTGACACAGCATCTGGCACTGTTCTTCAGAGTCTGGAAAGCTTGAATGATCTGGGTGGGAAGATGAAAGTTAAAAATATTCAGACTATCTATGAATTTCCCACCAAACCTACTATCCTGCATCACAGGGAGGAAAGGAGCTGGGTGGTACTGAAATGAAGTGTTTAAATGGCACCAGACTGATAGTTTTGGCCATGAGATATTGGGTCAAGTAAAGGGAGAGTAGTTTGTATGAATGTGGTGACCTCCATCTGAATCATTTCATAGTCAAGAGACCTTTGAACATGGTCGAGAGAGAAGGCTAAAAATGGACCAGTCATGTCTGAATAATCAGGCATGAAATAGGAACTTGAAATCCTTTACATCTGACAAAGTCAAACCCCAAACTGCCTAACAAGAACAAGTGTGTGTGCACTGTTGCCAACACTGCTCAGAAAGGGAATGTGATGGAGCTGGTGACTGTCAAGAATCAGAATGCAAGGAGAATTGCTGGGGTCAATATCAGATGCTCATAATTGGAGACCAATGAGAATTACAGGACTCTAAATGCTAATTCATTAAAGTTGGATGTAATGAAATTGCTGGGAAGGAATTTATTATAAACTATCTAATCTCTGTAAAGAATGACCTCAACTACATCAAAAATTGTTACACCAAGCAACTTTAGCTGAGGAATATTAATTAGATATTGCAACAAAACTCATTTAATTCTTAAAAAAACCCCAATGATATACTGTAGCAAGGGATAATTTTTATGCTCTGAGTAAAAAGTTAATCACTAATTGAAAATACAGCAGCTCTGCAACCAACCCAGGATTATTGCCTGGTAAGGTTTGTTTTGTGCAAAGAAGCTGTGGGCAACAAAACCCAAAATATGGGAATGCTACCAATGAGATCAAGGAAAAGCCATGAACTACAACAGGCATTAAGAGACATTAAAAGACTTTGGAACAGGCTATCTTAAAAACAGATTTACCTTCCCTCAAGTCTGAGAATGATAGGAAGGACTTGATGTTCTTGTTTAGAAAGTAAAGAGGAGACAACTGGACAACTGGTGATGCAGGAGGTGAGGTGGCAGCTCATGTCAAATGCAAATGGACTGGCAAAAGTTGACAGCAAGTACAGAGCCAAGCTAGAGCTCTCCAGACACAGCTTGAGAGGTGGAAGTGGGAAAACAGATGTCACTGCTTCTAGATGTTGAGTGGAAAGCTATTTATTAATGACAGAGACACACACTGGTAGCACCCTAACCAGCTGAGGAACAAAAATAGGCTCCTGATGCTTTGTCTTGTGTCAGCTGCAGGGTAATTATCCCTCCTGCAAAAGATGATCAGGCTTTGTCTTGCAGATGGAACTGAAAAGCTGCAAACCCCAATCCATTAACAAACCAAGGTAAATTGTATCATAAGAGCCAAGGGATGATCTGAATCATGAATGTTTGTTAGTCACCAAGTTTGGATTCCAAAGATTGGAAGATTATTAATTTCAGTATTGAAATGGGTTAAAACTAATGAAATGGGACAACACGTTGCATGAATCAGTTGATTTATTCTAGATAAAGTAAAAGAGCTAATAAAATATAGAAGTAGATTCTGGTACCAAAGAGCTAGAAGAAAAAAACAAACAAATATGAGAGTAGTGTCAGCATATTGTCAAAGAAAGAAGTTTTTGGAAAACAAGAACACAATTTCCTTGACAAAATTTCAGGTCTAGCTGGAAAGGTCTGTTTGTGACAGAGAAACTTTGGCTTCGATGATTTGATGTATGACTGTCTGACATTTGTATAAAAGAAACTTTCCATGCACAGAGTGAACAAGGAACAGTAGTTGGATTAAGAACTGAAACAGACAGATCTCAATTTAAGCCCTAAGTGGAGAGATGTCATTAAAGAAATAATTCCTCCCTGTTTCCAGTCTTCTGTCCAGTGACCAATATCTTGTCAAATCCTGAGTACAGCAGACAGATTGCTAGGATTTAAATAATTTTGGCGTGATCCCAGAGTCCTGTGAAAATGGCCACAAAAGACATATTTGGGTTTTTCTGCACTTGTTTTTTTCTGCAGGATAGGGGAGTCTCCTGGCATGCAGGGGGGTAGAGAACATTTAGGAGTTATCCCAAACACTCAGCTCAGTTTTCAGTTCACTGATGTTTTGACAACAGACAGCAACAGCTCTCCTCTTTCATAAACAAAAAAGCAGCTTTTGTTTTGTTTTGAGTGATCAATGAGTTCTTGAGACCTTGATGGTTGTACTTAACTATCCAGACAAAATTTTAAGCAGCTTTCATGCATTGGATTTTGGCACTGAAAATTTCTCAAAAGGAACTTTTGGAAATCAGTTATTTGTCTGGAAGGAAGGGAAAGCTGGCTTGAAAATGTTTCACAGCTAAAGAGAAGCCCCACTGAACTATTCTGTGCTGCTGCTTATGTAAAATGGGGCTTATGAAGGAACAGCAATTTGTCAGCAGGTTGGATCAGTCAATATGAACCATACTGAAATAATGACCAGCCAGTTGCATGAATTCTGCTTTTCTTTACACAGGCATGGGACTGCATTATTCCCACCCATGCATAAATAAGAACCTAAATACTCATTTAAAATGGGAAGAAAAAAAATAAGGAAAAAAAAAATGAAAGAAAAGAAAAAGAAATGATGCTAATTGTCAGAAAAATCAAATGGCAGAGCTAAATCCTAGGCAGATATGAGAACCTTCTGGCTGGCAGGTGAGCTTGAGTCATATCTGCTTCCTAATGGAATGTATTTATACTCCATCAGTCCCCTCAGGTGTTCTGGTAGACTTATTCCAATTATTCTACCATTATAATAGATTTGGTGAAATCCTATTGTGTCCCATCTTTCTTGCTGAGAGATGCAGAATGGAATAGTTATTGCTGAATGGTGAGCTACCAACTGGATCTCTATTATAGTTAGAAGGAATGGGGTTTTTTGTGTCTTCCTATATTTGTCCATTAAGGCTGAGAGATTCAAAGGAAGATGAGAGCTATTCAGACTGCAAACCTGTGGGAGCAAAATGGGGTCGTTTATCCTTTTAAAGATTTGTCTTTTTAGTATGTCTAAATGGATATCCTAATGGGAATGTTAGTACTGAGATATCTTGAAAAGACAAGAACCTCTAAAGGTGTTTTAAAAGTATAACCTGGCAGTGCCACTTTTAATTGCTTCTGTTCAGTTTTATGCTGAAGCTCATCCAGTGAAATCATCCAGTCTGCCTGGTTTTAAAGTCTGTGCCTTTTCTCAAAGCATCTAATAAAACAATGCTGCTCTCCTGGGGGCACAAATTTGAAGCACCTTCATTGATTCTGAGTGGTCCAAATTTAAATTTGGACAACTAATTCTCCGTTTAAAATCTCTGGATTTGAGGGATTTATTTTTTTTTCTGGTTGATTTCAATTTCAGTGATGGTGATGTACATTGCACAGCAGGTAACAGGTATTAATACTAGAACAGAACCAATAAAAAGAGGGAGGGAAGGAAGGAAGGAAGGAAGGAAGGAAGGAAGGAAGGAAGGAAGGAAGGAAGGAAGGAAGGAAGGAAGGAAGGAAGGAAGGAAGGAAGGAAGGAAGGAAGGAAGGAAGGAAGGAAGGAAGGAAGGAAGGAAGGAAGGAAGGAAGGAAGGAAGGAAGGAAGGAAGGAAGGAAGGAAGGAAGGAAGGAAGGAAGGAAGGAAGGAAGGAAGGAAGGAAGGAAGGAAGGAAGGAAGGAAGGAAGGAAGGAAGGAAGGAAGGAAGGAAGGAAGGAAGGAAGGAAGGAAGGAAGGAAGGAAGGAAGGAAGGAAGGAAGGAAGGAAGGAAGGAAGGAAGGAAGGAAGGGAGGGAGGGAATCTAAAAAGACTAAAGACTCAAATGTTTTTCATGTTTATGAAAGAAACTGAAGAGGGAGATTTTTGAATACTGTGTATAATTTTACCTGATTCTGACAGTTTCTTTGAGCTTAATTCAGTTTTTAACTCGTATTTCTTCGACGATGCAATTTTGTAGAAAATAATGAGATTGCAGGAGCTAAAATTGGAGGTAGAGAGCAATCAGGTTTTATCCTCTTCCTGTCTTAGAAAATGACCATTGTGAGCCTCCTGCAAATGCCTTTGCTACTAAGTGCAGAAAGCTAATTAAGGATGCTGACTTATCTTTTCCCAGCTATTTCTTTATTCAAACATCCAAACCAGCACTAATTAGTCTGGCTAGATAAAAACAACAGTCTCCAACTGCTTTAGTTACAGGTCCGTTTATTCTCTGTAAAAAGTTCCCCATCTCACCTTGTTTTGAGTGGCTACACATCCATATGTGTGGGTTTGCTTCCAAATAATTGCTCTGATGGTAGAAATGTTCAGCCCAGTAATCCCCAGGAATTATTATCCATTCCCTAGTGTACACTGCTCTGTGTGTACTATCCAGCTATGGCACTGTGGCTGTGTGGCTGTACATGCAGTTAAGGTGCTTCACTTTTTTAAGACCTGAAATTTGCTTCTTTAGGGCTACCATGCTGGTTCAGGTTTTTTTTATCCATCTTATTGCAAGAGGCAGCTCAGGAAACTGCTTCTGAATACTCTCCCTGAACATCCTGACTCTAAATGTGAGGACTGAGCATGCTGAGGAAAACGTTCTTCTTCCTTTTTCCTCTTCCTTTAAGGCTGGGACAGTAAGAAGAGCCCTATTTTGTTTATCCTGTAGAAAATTAAGTGATGGACCCTCCTGACCCAGTTCTGCAGCTGACAGATGTAGCAGTCAAGAGGCAAACATGCTGCCTCAGAATGGTGCTGTAGCTCTCCTAGAGTAAAAATTAGGCTGGGCTACAGCTGGGGAAGAAGAGATGAAGATTAGAGCAAACTCTAAGAGTGCAGAAGGTGCATAAAGGACAGAGAGACAGTAGGAAAAGCAAGATTAATTAGTTTTCCTATATCCTGTGAAGGTGACTCTCCACTGATGTCTCCATTGACATATCTACATGGACCATCAGGCTCTCAGGACAGGCAGCTCAGGTTGTTGTCTCAGGGGCCACTGCTATTTGACTTCCTGCCTGAAACTCTATTTAATGTCTCTACAACCTTCCTCATCTCTAACTCCAGCCAGCAAGAACTGCAGCTCTCCTCTCATTGACTGAAAGTGAAATGAAGCTGCAGCAGCCCAAAGAGCCTGGTGGGCTCAGCTGAAAGTCCAGGCAAATGGTGCCATATTTCCATCTGAAGTTGCCCAAAAGGCACGCTGGCTTTTCAGGATCTGTATCTTTTGAATGTCAGTATGCTTTGAGTTTTACTGATGATAAACTCAAGAGATTTGGCCAAGTGGCTGCAGCAACTCATACTCCCCCCACCATACCCGATGAGAGTCTTTTATCACAATCATTTGACACTTTAGGGTTATTTTTAATGTAGTATTTGGTAGTCCACAAGCCTTTCATTGTTAACTGCTCTTCTATACCACTGAGCATTTTTTTAAGCATCAGATGTCACTTCCCTTCATCTTCTCCAGGTTTGTTGCCTGAGCTTGCCATTTTGTTTGAACTCCCCTTTTTTTCTAACTTCAGTTCTTCCTACAAATAAATTAGTTCAGAACATTTTTAATGTTATTATTAGTCCCTGTATGCCAGGTGCTGTATTAACTCTAGCTCCTGGCACCATCCTGCTTTTTTTGAGTCCTTTTTTGCCACCTATCTAACACTACAGTTTAATTGGTTTCCAGCTCACTGCACATTTCTCTCTCACTCAGATGCACACACAGGCACCAACACACAGAGAGCCCTCCCCTCCCTGCTCAGGATGCAGACTGAATGTAAGAAATCAAAGCCTGCAGCAAGGCTGAGCCTGTTAGAACCAGTGGGCCTGGTAAAGAAGAGCATATTGATTTTCTACAACTTCCAGGGAGGTAACAACAGACATTTTATCAGCAGCTGGACTGTACGTTCTTCTGAAGTCACCTCTGCACTCCAGATAGGCTCTTGGTTCAGCATGGTGCTGCAGACAGTCTTCTCCTTTTTGAAATTCAGTATCTTAGCTAAAGTCTGAAGAAAGCCTGTTTCTGCTCAAAATACAACAGAGAGTTTGCAGAATACATTTGTCATGGCTCTTACTTGGAACCCACTGTTGTACTACAAGATTATATTTAGTCTTTATTGTAGTCATCCTCAGAACTTACATGGCCTGGGATATCACTTTTATTCTCCAATTTACAGTTAAATACCAAAGGCTTTTATTTTCAGTGTTACACAAGCATCTGATTCCAGTGGGAAAACCCACATGGCTTTTGGCTTTAAAACTGGGGCTTAAATGATAGGCTCGAGGAGAAAATAGTAGCCTATAGCTATAATCTTAAAGATATATCTAAAAAAGTCCTAATTTGAATTTTCTACATTGCCTGTGTCTTAAAGCTGCCTTTCTACAGAAGAGATAATTTCTAAAAAATTTACCTTAAAATCATTTATGTCACTAGACTCCTGAATTTTCTCACCCTGTTACTGCTGAAATGCTTTTATTGTCAGAAATAAGGAATCTTAGAACAGAGGCTTAGGAGAAGGCTGCTTTGTTCCCTTCTAGTGCTATCATTGTGCCTAAGCCCCTGCAGCATCTCCCTTTTTTGTTCTCCTCTTGTGTGTAATCACTTCTGGAGCTTCCATGGCTTGGCACTTCCCTCTCTTGTTGTTCATCTTCTCTTATGCATCCTGGGGCTCAAACTGTGACAAATCCTTCCATAGTGAGATTTCTGTATTGTTCTGCAGGCCCTGGGCACTGCTCAATCATCCCTTCAGACATTCTATTCCCTTTCTGATGCCATGGCTGGGGTCACTCACTGGTGACTCTTCCTGCCTGGGCCTGAGCATGGTAGAAATTTGCAGGTTGCTCCTCCTGCTCTTTATTTTTATTTTTATTTTTTAAGGATATGATTTTTTCTAAACCAAGAAATCATATCTGGAGCATTTTGATTTAGTGGCCATGCAAAGATAATTACAATTACAAGCAATGTACCCCTTCTGCAGACTGAGCAGGAGATCAGCACCTTGAAAAAGGAAGAAGCTGTTAAATCACAACAGTGAAAAACCTCAGTATTGTTTGAAAGGCTCTAATGCCAAGCCTGAAAAACAGACAATGCTTTTTCTTGCCTATTTAGCTTGGGTTTGCATCCTGTCCCTTCCCTACCTCAAAATGATGCCCAGCATGACTTGAAGCTTAAATCAGGTATCTTTCTTATGTGATAGCAAAATATCAGATTACAGGGATTTGGTTTCTTTATTCTTATTTTTTTTCTGTGTATGTAAGATTGGGAAGATGAGCTGGACACGTAGGCTTTTCCTTCTTGTGCATTTCTTGCCCAGATGTGTGGAATTTCTGTCTGCTGCTTTCATATTTGGCTTAGTAAATTCAGAAACTTAACTACAAGCCCAAACTTTTTCAGTTGCTGAGGTGGCTGGATCAGCAGACATAAACATTTTTAATGGGACAACTGACTCAAACATGGGTGATCTGAAATCAGTAACAAGAGATATTTCAGGTATTGGCCTATATCTTTAATGACAATACACAAAGACATGGAAGAATAATAAATTTTTGGAGACTTTAGCCTTCCAATTTTCTATCCCTTAAGCAGGCAGGCTCCCTTTTCCTTTCAGGCAGGAGCAGCCATAGGGTGGCTGATTGAGGAAAGTGCATTCCAGTCAAAGGATGTGTGGGTTAAAGGAGGACAGTTGTTTCTGCCAAGTACTTGATCAGGAAACAGTAACAATTAGAAATGAATGCTGTATGTTTTGCAAGCCAAATATTAGTCCATTTATTACTTTCCAAAATTGTTGTGCAAAGGATGAAATAGCTATTATTAATCAATCCATTAAAAGTAATGGGGCATGATACCTATTACCTTAAAAATGAGTTTTAGTGTCAGAGTCTATCCATATTGCATTTATGTGCTGATATCCACATCCTTGTTAAGTGATAGCTTAGGCTGCAAATGAAATCCTCTGCCAGGAAATGCACTTTGAGAAGTGACTGCATTAGCCATGATTTATTTTAATAAACACAGGGAACAATAGCTGAGGACAAACCTTTTTTTGTAGCAAATGTAATTATCCAGAAGAGTTTGTCACAGAGCACAGCTGCTTTTCATTTAAGGCAAAGTGAAAGCACCAAGGTAATTTTCATGAGGGGTTTTTTAAAGGTCAGGGTGTCTGTTCTTCCAGCCACATGTGGAAATACAGGGAAGCCAGAAGAGGAGGGGTGGCCAATACATTGTGTAAATATTCAGGGACCCCCAGATCCTTGTTCCATGCCATGGGGTAGGGGTGCTTCTGGTTTCTCTTTGCCTCAATCATTTCATCTGTAAAGCTGGGGAACACAGACACTTTCCTGTATCACTGGCACAGTGTGAGGTTTAGTTCATTCACACCCCTTATGAGACCTCAGACATGATGCAGAATAAGGATTATGGAAAGATGTGGACAAACCATTCTCCAGTTATTTTTCCAACACAAATTTTCCTGTGTCCAGCAGTTGATGAAAACATTTCCTCTCCTTTAAATGGTTTTAGAGTAATAAAGTCAGACTGTCAGTCCCAGTCAACTGTGATGCAACAGAAGGTTTGTGAGCATTCTTTGAGATTGTTTTCAGGAATATTTCAGGGTTAAGAAGTGCAATTAAACAGGTGACTATCATGCTAACAGGTGGTGTATTTCATAACCATGGCAGGACATGCAAAGCCTGCAGGTGTTCCAGTTAATTCATGAGCACTTTTTTAGGATAATCGACTTGGGCCTTGAAACTTCAGGAGTCTGATAAGAATATACCTCAGACAGCTAATGCTAAACTGTCAAGTCAGCTTTACTAAGACCCAATTTTACTTTTTTACTTTCCTTTCTGTCTCAACCAACACCCACTAATGAGCTACGGGCATCGATCCCATTGATGTATGATTAGGAGTCTACACCTTGATATGAAATATAAAGTTGAGTGTACAGAAAAAAACTTCACAAAGATATTTACTCATTGCCTATCCAAGTGAGGAAGAGCTGTTAATACTTTTCTAATGTCTACTCAAGTGCAAGAGATAGCACCTATTTTTCTGAAGGGCCATTATCATTTCCAAGGCAGTGAGTGCAGTCAATACCTGGAAGAAGGAGTGCTGAAACTGCCTCCTAAATAAATTAAGGATCAATAGTGTTTGGTGGGAGGGAGGAGGATTTTAATCTAAATGGAACCCCAGGGAGATTTAAGAAAAGGATTGAACATAAAAACTAGCACACTTTGCCAAGAAAAGCTTGTTTCCTGTTATAGAAACCTCAGCCCACAGAACGGACAAAAGAACACGTTGCTGGCCATGGGAATAAAGCAAACATTGGTGATACATCAGGTAAACACAAAAAGGGAAAAAGGGAGCTTTTGGATTTGATCTTAGGATAATTAGATAAAGTATTCTCAGTTCTCTTCATTTTCTTCCGCCCCATCCCCACCATATTTCCTGCTCATGTCTTCATAAATGTTTTTGCTGTGTTATTGGTTTGTTGCTGTCACCAGAAATGGCTCCAGGTGGGCCATAAGGGGAGATTTTATGGGCAGGAGAGATGAGTCTCTCCTCTCACACATTATCTCAGCACTTTGCCCCAAATCTAGAGGCTGAGCAGTGTATGTCCAGCTCACCCATGCTAACCAGAAAGGGGCTTAGTGCAGGAGCTGTTTATATTTATTCAAAACCTTGGATAAATATAATCTAATTTAAAATTTGGTTGTACATTTTACCAATATTTGGACCAAACTTGAATATGTACATGCTTTAATGAAATTGTATTATGCTTAGATACTTTGCTGAATTTTAAATTATATTAAAGTGGAAATTTAAGTCACATGTTTTATGTACTGAAAGTCACATTTACTTTCTTTGTTTCTGTCAAATCATTTAGTCTTTACATATTTTAATGTCCCTTAATTAAGAAGATGATCTTTCCGATTTTTTTTCCTGCAGAAAATATGTTTCCTTTGGAATTTTTTTTTTTTCACAGCTAACAGATACTTTAAAATGTAGTTATTGCTGAATAGCAGCTGGAACTGTGTTGGTAACAGATTTAT
Source organism: Heliangelus exortis (assembly GCF_036169615.1). Lineage (NCBI taxonomy): Eukaryota > Metazoa > Chordata > Aves > Apodiformes > Trochilidae > Heliangelus > Heliangelus exortis. The sequence goes on from NC_092431.1 coordinate 3,612,921, forward strand.
CTAATGTTAATTTAATTGGCTAATCAAGGTTGTGAGGTTCTTTAATTTTAGATTAACCTATTTAAGCAGAATATTAAGTTTTAAATAAACATTGCCTTAGGTAATTTGAAAAATTCATTTTACTTGTTCCTTTTAACAAAAACCCAGATAGAGGAATGGTACTGTTAGGTTAAAAGTCAGAATTCAACTTCAGAATGACAATTAAATCTTTTAACTAAGCAGTTGTTTGAGAAGTAATAATATTTTAATTATTCCAAAATCCAACTTTGCTATTAAAAACTCAACCAGAAGCTTATAACCAACTTTACTAGATATCTCTCTTCATCTTTTTTATTTATCCTTTGATTGGTCTAGAGAGGATACAAGCGTCCAAAGCAAAATTTTGATGTTACAAAGGAATCTTCTTTGTAGTTAAAGAAAGAAAAATCCCTTTTTCTTTTTTTTTTTTTTTAAATATAGCAGTGCTATTTGGGCAAGCATCCACCCCACCCATCAAGAAAATTCAAGAAATTAGAAGGAATTAGCAGATCAAAGGCACTAGTTCTTACATAGGATGCAGAGAAGCAAAAAACCTCTAATACCAGTGAGTTAAACAATACCACAAATTTCCACCAATACTCTCATATAAAAGTAGTTTGATTGAGGCAATCAATAGTAGTACAATGAGAGAAGTTCTCAGAATGAGTTTCAGTCCTTCTGGAAAACCAGAACCTAAGGAGATCTCTTACAATCTTTATGTAGGGCTGACCTTAACACTCAATTCTGTATTTCATGACTAAGTAAATTTTCTTGATTCCCCAAAACATAAGAGTAGAAATTTTATTTCCCCTTTGTAAAAAGAGGAACCCTCAGAGTATCTGTGTCCAAGTAACATGAGTTTATCTTTTTTCACACCATTACAGAGAACACAAAAATCACACAGTCAAAAATAATCACACTCTTGACTTCACATTGACAAATATTCTGATGGGTTGATAAGATTTCTACCAAACATTTTCCTATCACAAATTATAAGTGTTAACAGAAGTATTCAAAATGAAAAATTCCCTACTAGGTTGCAATATCAGACATCATTATCTTGGCCAGAACACTCCCTTCCCATGCAAAACTAATGCAGAACTTCTATTAAATCTCTTTCTTCCAGCTTCCAGTTATATCTCAAGCTGCTTTTCAGTTTAAAAAATTAGAGGACAAACTTGTTGTTTCTGCAGTCTGAAACTGTCACTTTGCTGGCAGTTTATGATGAATTAGTATAATATAATATGAGGTAGTATAATATTTATTTTAGCAAGGCGTGTGATTTTTCTTCTGTTCTTCTGACATTCTTGCAGACCTTGATCTTGCTAAAAGCAGGAAGGTAGTTTCTCAAAGGAAGTCAGGTATCTTAAGGTATAAATATATTTATTATAATGTAAATAGATTTATTTATGCATAAACAAGAATTTCCTTGTGTCTTCACAAGGTAGAACAACAAATCAGATGCTTTAGGTCCCATTTGAATGTTGAGTATTTACTGTCTGATACAGAGTTTTTATACATTTGGCAAGGAAGGGGGGAAATGAGCACATTGTAAGGTGTCTTTATAGCTCTGTGGTTAATGTAGGAGGAGTATAAAGGGCTTTGAGGCCCTGAGAGCTTTGTACATAATTATGATGGGTGCTGACAGTACCCAGAGAGCTTATGGAGTAAACTGCAACATGGAAATCCCTTCCTTAAAGGAATTTCTACAGTCGTGGAGTTAAGGAATGTGGATCACATTTGCAAACTGTTGGATTTTCTCTTTCTACTCTCTTCTTTCTTTTCTCCTTTTTGGCTCAGGGATGTCAGTCCTATTCAAAACAGAATATTCCATCTCCAGTGCCAATCACCTCTGAGCTGGTGATTGAAGTTCTACCCAAGGGAATGAGAACTGCAGTTCTGGGACTCCTATAGGCACTGTAGAAAAGTGGGTGCTCCTCTCATGTTATGGTGATGACCAGAGAGCAGTCCTTGGTTTCTGCCTGAAATATTGCTTCAAATATTTCACTTGCTTCTCCAATTTTTGCTTCCCTGTTTACAATCTTAGAAAGGTTTTCTTAAGGTTCTTTATCTCTTTTCCATTTTAAAGACAGCAGCTATCCTTGATTCCTCTTCATGGACTAGAATTTAGGTGTTAATAATAATGAATATTCATACTAATGCCCAATTTTTTATTCACTCTCTAAGCATCAACTTCCACATAATTGCAAACAGCATCATAATCGATTTGTACCCTTGGTGTGACATCTCATGGATTCTCTTATTTTGTCACTACTTGTAATACCTCATATTTTGTTGGGCATTTGAGTTTAGAATAGCTCCAAAATGAGAACTGCTTAGTGCAAGGTAAGAGAAAGATTGTGGCTACCTTAAATATTGAAGATGTGGTTTTGTGAAATAAAAAATAATATAACTAAAAACTGATTGATATCGAATGTAGGTGTCAAATATATTCAAACTTTTAATGACATATCTGCATTTCTCTTCAGAAATAGCCTATCAGAAATCAGGTAATGAGGAGTAATCATTTCATTAATATTAAGCCAGCATAATGATTATAATCAACCCAGCTTTGAAATCAAAGGTCGTTAATAAAAAAAGTTACTTAAAATAAAATGCAGGTCACTAGTGATGGGTCATCTTTTAATTAGGTATGATGAGGGATGGATGAAGCTTCATAATAGCATGGTCTGGTTTTCCAATGAGGACTGCATGCTCTGTGGTCAATTTAAAACACACAGTGTAATCAAGGAGAAATAATGACTGATATAACCTATAGATCCTTTAACTCAGAGGAAAACAACAATACAGGACAAGCACTGGTCCCTGAAGTACTGGGTCATTTTATTTCTAATTCTACAGTTCCAATCATTATTCACTGCAAGTCAGTGATAAGTCAAAATAAATTTTGACTGCTCTTTAACTCCCCATACAGAGGCTGAGAATTTAATACAAGTTTTAATGAAGCACTCTCTATGTATCAAAGCATCACAACTGGGATTGGCATTCATTTCTATCACAAGCCATCTTTTCTAGTCTATCACTGTTTCCTGAAGATGGAAACTGAAGGAGGTGGCAACAAAAAAATTCATGATATTCTTCTGTAGTATTCCCTTCCACCCATTATAAGCTTCTTTGGTGGATGGAGAACAAAACACTTAGATGTGGTTATCATTTTCCAAAATACTTTCTTCTTTTGGATATCAAAATTTAAGTCATTCTGTCTACCCAGATGAGGTTTTTCCAAGTATATATTTCTGATGTGAGTGATAAAGGAGCTCTAACTTACAGAAAATATACAAGTTATCACTGCTTTGTTCCTAAATGAAACAAAAGAGGCAGTTATGTATCAAATGCTAGCTTTGAGAAGGAGAAAGAATGAATAGCTGCTTTTTTTTCCTATGTATTAACCAAAAAAATAAACTTCTCCTGTCATTTTCAAAAGGAACTTGCTCTTATTTCATACTTTTCCCCCCAAATTGTAATGAAATTGTTATACCCACCCCCATGTAGCCCTCAGGGTGAAACGAACCCTACAGATCTGATTCCCACCTACCTCAGGATCTACAATAATTTAATTAATTATAGATATACTTCACTGCTGATAGTTCAAGCATAGAGAGATCAGTTGGACAGCTGTACTTAGGTGGGTTTTTTTCCTTGACAATGAAGAAATCCCATTTGTACATACTAGTAGACCAAGAAACCTCCATGAAAATTTCTTCATCTTTTCATGGTACTGCTTCAAATTCAGACCTGCCCAGGCAAGATCATATAAACTGTTTTATTCCAGTCTTATTCCTTCAGTCTGGTGGTCCTTTTCACATCTCATTCTTTCCATTTAGTAAAGGAAAATGAACTGTCCTCATGGTGTGACCTGCTTGGTTTGCTTTAATGATCACTTAAGACTCAATATTCTTCATTCCCAGCAAAAGCAGAATGCAGACTTCATTGTGGCTCTCACCCTATAAATCTTTCTTGTGAAGTTAGTCCCTTTTACTGGAATAGGGACTGGCTGCATGAGAAACTTCAGTTGCTATGAATGAGGATTTGCAGATGAAGGCTCAGTGTCATTATCCTGATGCTCAGGTAGTATTGATTTCCTTCCTGACTCTGCTTCAGTTTGCAGCTAATGAGGGTTCTGATTAGCCAGTGTATTTTTTACATCCCTGGTCAGTCAATTGTCCCTTCCCAATGGAGTGTAAAACATTGCTCAGGTGACATAAATACATTATGTAGTTTCTATTTCATATCCTACTGTGTTAGTTCAGGACAGTCTATTTCAGTTTAGAAACTCCTAATTCTGTGCTGGTGCATTGAGCTTCCATTAATGCAACAAAATGAGAGACATTGTGTATTTGCATTTGTAAGATTTCTAGGGAAGAATTAGCTTTGGAATGCAATGCACTCCAGTATCTTGCTGGATTGTTACTGTGAGACTGAAAAAAATCCAAATTCTGCTTCTGTCCTTGTCAATGATTTACAAAACAAGCAAGCTTTGATTACCTTTTGATAATCAGCTTTTGTTTCAGTGTTAATTAGCATGGAAAAGGAGGAACACCATTATTGGAATCTTGGAAGAGTTCATTATTTTCCACTATATTTCAAGCTCTTGCACAATTTTAGGAATTCAGAACTTTTCTTTCTGCTTAATTGATATATTTTTTTATTCCAAGTACAACTATTTTATAAATTCTTTCCCTGTCAACTTGATAAACTGTTTTTTCTGCACTAAGCAAGCAAAAATGTGGCAGTAATTAAATAGAACTGTTTTGATTCTTCTTTACTTTTGAACAAAAGAAATCCAAATTATTTTCTATAGCTGCCAGTGACATGTAAACAGTTGTCTTAAGAAAAAAAATCAGAAAAAGAAAACAAATTACTTAAAGGAGCATTGTACCTTGAATTTTCCCTGCAATTGCCTAGACACACTACAGAAAGCTGGAAAATAAGAAGACCATTTGGCCTGTTATTTAGAATAAGTGCTGAGCTGCCACCCACAGTTTCTTTTCCTGTTTCTGTCCTGTGATCTTGGACAAGGAATTCCTTTCTAAATCTGAGTTTCTGATCTGTAAAGCTGAAATCTCCCAGGTAGCAGCTACACAGAGGAATCAGCCAAGACTTAGGGTGTCGTTCCATTGACAGGAAATTGGACTCCCCAGGGATTCCATCAATTGAAACAAGGCACAGAATTCCACCCATCCCAGATTAAGATGCTGCTGGTTTATCAGCAGGCAGAAAGTTCTCCCTAAGGACCACACCAGCATGTGTTCTCTCTGAAGAGAAGTCAAGAGTCTCTTACATTTTTTTGCAGAAACTCTTATTTAGCAGAGTGTGATCATGGCCTACAACGAGGATTTCCAGGCACTGTGATGATCACAAATATTAACAGTAATAACAAAAGCATATTGATTGCTTAGGTACTTCTTTTATATTTCATGCATACCCAGGCCAGACTCTTGTTCTGTTATGTTGCTTCTTGTCTTGCTGGCCCAGCATTTCATAGGAAGTTGCACACCTCTGTGGTCAGGTTTACCATCCCACAGCTCTGCACTAGAATGCAGTGTATACCTCACCAATTCCCAGTGTATTAATCTAATTCTTTCAGCTTGATAGCAGGGGAAGGGGTGGAGATGACAAAATGAGAGGGCTTTATGCCACCAATTCTGAAATTCAAGATTTTGAAGCACAATATTTGTGTTTGGAAGCTTATCTGAATTTAGTACTTGATTATGAAAGTAGAAAATATAAAAAATTAGTAATTTCCTTCTGAGCTACTCCAGTTCTTCTTGTCTGGTATTTGAACTAAACACAGTTCTTTGAGTCATCCTAATTGAATGCTGTTCTGTGGAATTAGCAAAAGGACACTCACAGACTTCTGGAGTGAAATCAGACCAAGGCAGTGATTCAGACCATAGATGTGGGCAAATTTCTTCTCAGCACTACCCCAGTGGGGCCTTCCAGTAAGGAGAGAGACATTCTTGGCTTCTGATGCCAGCAAAACCCACCATCCATCAACAGCAGAGGACCACTGATGGTAATGAAACCTCAGGCTCAATATGTCATCAACAGAACTATGGAATGGTTTTGTCTCATCTTAATGCTCCTGCCAAGCAGCTGCTGTGAAAATCAACACAGCAATGGCTTTCCAGTGGTCAGTTCCATGAAAGCTGCAATCATGCCTTGCCCAAGGCTACACAACTTCAGTTTTGCACTCAGTCTGTTTGTGGGACCTGGCTCTGCTTAGCTGGTGAGATCTCATCTGATTTCATCTAATCTCAGCTTGAATCTGGCTCTGCTTTGGATCTCTGGCTTGGAATCTCTGCCTGCTTTGGTTTGGATTCTTTTATAGATAGGTATAGGTATAGATACAGATAGAGATACAGATAGAGATGGAAACAGAGATACAGATAAACACACACACACACATATATATATAACACAAACACACCCTTTTTTCTATTATTTTCCCTGAGAAAATACTTTGGGTAAGGAATTCACCATATACCTGCCAGCTGTCTGCCTCTGCCTCCCTTCAATAATTATCCTGTTCTGTGTAACATCTCTGGACTGGATCACTGTCAAAAAGTGACTTCTAAGGAGATTCTCTTCCCTTACTTCCATGGAGAGATGCTCCAGCAGGTAAAAAAATGGGAGGTACTAGAAATAAAGAAGAAATTCTATCTGAATTTCTGATTATTCTGATTCACTGTTTGTATTATGCTACTGAATGCTGGTTAAATAAGGTTATTTCATTTGTTTGTTTAGTACAAAAGAAATATTCCCCTCATGTGTTTTATTGGAGCTGTTAGAAAAAAAAAAAAAAAAAAAAAGAAAAAAAAGAAAAAAAAAAAAGGAAGTGAGACTTGGCTAATTCTTTAAAATGTACAACCTAGGGTGGATGCAGGGCAGCAGATGTTATCCTTGCTGAGATAAGTCTGTGCTTACACAGAGCAAGGTGATAGTAAAGTCAGTTCATTCAGATTCCACCAGCTATGGATCTTCTAAAGTACTCTGTCTCCCCTGTGGAAGTGGAAGGGATCCAATTAAGTGTGGGAGAGGCTCTGCTCTGCTGAGCTTCTTTAATAATAGTTGAATGAAGCAACATATGGAGTTAGAGTCTATTGCCAAAGAAGAAAAATTGCAGAAAAGAAGAGAAATTCTGATGGTTTGGAAAATCTACCAAAGGAACTCAGGTTTTTTTTTGATTTAGGAAACACAGGCAGGCACAGGATCCTGCCTTAGGACAGCAAGATGGACTAAATGATAACCTTCTGTGCAGCCTTATCTTTTCACTTATCTGGTGAAAAGTCTTCAGGCCATTCAAGAAAATAAATACTTCAACACTGCATCAAATTGTACCATGCTTCTGGATGGGTGTAAAATAACATATCTTGGGTTACTCCATTATGATGAGGGGACCTGGGACTTGTAAGCTTCAGAAGGTGTTTCTGTTGACAGGATGCCCCTGTCTTTAGCAAAAAGATTCAGAGACTTACCAAGGCTATTGAGATACAGACCTGACAGTAAAAGGATTAAGATGAAACTGAACAATGATCTGGATCATCTTCCTGCCCTCAGGAAGGATGAGCCATAGTCCTGTAAGGATGTAACCATGGGAGTCAAGGAAAGATGTGAATTGGTGAGGCTATGATCATTAAATATGGAAATTAAACCTTTTAATTATCTGGGTTATCTGTTGTTTAACACAGATTGAACCCGGTTTGGGGCAGACCTGATGTACAGGGAGGGACAGCCCCTCTGCCTCAGTTTTCCCTCTGAAAGATAAGAAATTGTTTTCTTAAGACTCCTTTTCTCAGAAATTGAATGTGTTGTTAGAAAAACAGAACAAAACCAACACCTACCAATGACCCTAAGATACAGAGATTTAATATCTATCTAAAGAATCTGATGGGTCAAAAAGAAAAAAAAACCCCAACCCTGATAAATAATACTGTTATTAATGGGGCTTCTCAAAATATATTTTCTTGGTAATACAGATATGCCAATAAAGGTTAATTAAAATAACAGGCAATCATGATCAAATTAAGTGGGGGTACACTAATCTCATGCACTTGCATGAGGACCTAAAGCATATGAGTTGAGGATGACAACTGAAAGCAGGGTATTTTTAGCTAGAATCAATAGAACTTTATTCCACTCAATTTGTGCATAATATAGAGAGGAAACACTTGCTTTTCTTCCCCTCAGCTGTATAGGAGGAATAAGGTATAATAACAAGAAAAATATGTGTATGAAAATCTGAGAGTATTTCAGGAAAGAGTACTTATGAGAGATAAAGTGTTACTAATTTTTTTTTTAAAAAAAGCCTCACCAGATTCTATGATCCTGTGTTTGTTGATAGACCAGGGTGGACTGCTGAGCATGACAGCAGAAGGTACAGGATGATCTCCTTCTCCCTCTGATGTTGGTGCTAGGTTAACTATTAATTTCATTATGTTTAAAGCACCACTCAGAAATGAAAATGTTTTTTGGAGGTGCAGGGGTTCCTGGCATATTTTCCTGAAAAATCCTGGTAAGACTTTTCATCATCTGCAAGCATTAGAAGTGCTCAGACTCTAAGGAGGGTAAAGAAAGGTGCAGAATAAAGCTCTAGATAGCCTGATTGATTAAAGTGTGAAATGGTAGTCCTAGCTACTCATTAAAACAAACAAACCAACCCAAAAGCTTTCTGTCTTCATCCTTGATGCAGAGAATCAAAGTAAGTTGTAGAGAAGGGAAAAAAAGCAGAATTTTTCTTATCAGATGATTTTGCTCTTTGAAGAGTATGATAATGCTCTGAGAGCACTGCATGGTTGGTAAGGATGAGAAATTATAACTTTTCTCATCCAAAGTTCAAAACATTATAACTTTATGAATAAACACCCAAACCCAGAACTTTTTTTCAGACATTTTCATATTCCAACTGTCTTGATAATGACTGAGCAGTAGGTTTCAGATAGATACAGACAAGTGATTTCTACCTGTTGGCAGGGAAGAACTGCATCTGAATTGTATAAAATGACTTGCAGGGAAAAAGTTGAGACGAGGAAACTCAGAGGATGCTGTTCTGCCTCTGTTTTAATTTTGCCCTCACCAGAATAATTGTCACAAGCCAAGTACTGCCATTCCATGATTCTGTTCTGTAACCATTCTCTGACTGGATTCTAGTGGCAGGTCCCGTGCAGGGAGGTTGGAAGGAGATGATCTTTAAGTTCCCTTCTAATCCCAGCTATCCTCTGACTCTCTGAGACAAAAAACCTGGGAAGGAAATGCAAATGAACTACCATGAAAACTGTTGGTTGCTCACATTAAGGGAATGCATGATAAAGATCTGGAAGTATTTACTGTAAAACATAGATTTGTTTTAATTTATAGACTTTACATCCATACTCCTGTATCTCTAGCAAAATATGAACAGAAAAGACAAAATGAGCAAAATATATCTTGGATTAATTTGTGTTAAGTGCACAGTAAAATGAGGAAATATAAGGGCTTTAGATACTGGTTTGCTTTTATTTATAGAGGTAACTATTTCAGTCTAATTATCAGTATAGCACAGAGAAGGCTGAATCCCACCTCGACAGGCAGATTAGTTCCTACTTCTAAATGGAGGACACTTATTTTCAAACTAGTTCTATAAATCATTCCCCAAGTCCATTTTGTTACAGCCTCTCTCTGGCATTATTTTTTTACAAGTGCATTTCCCTTTAATTTCATAGATCTTAGGGGATAATTCTTTGCAGCTGGGTAAAAAGAACTAAAAATTTCCTGCACAGTGTTGTACAAATCCAACAAGTTCTCCTTCTGAATGAAAAGGATATGGAGCTCTGTTTTCCCTAGGGCAGAGCAAAATATGTTGAATCAGATTCAGTTGCTGAAAAACAATAACATTCATTTTTATCAACAAAATTGGTACAGAATAGGAAAATGGAGAGGGAATCAGAAAGCATCCAAAGCGATGCTGATATTTTTGTTTTATCACTGAACACATCTAAGACTCTCACCATTTTTAAAAAATTCAATCAAAGAAACAAACTGAAGTCTTTTCAGATTGGAATTACTTTCTCTAACTCTCTTTAGGACCTTATAAACCTTGTTGCAATTTGATTGAATGGCCAGTTTGGCTCAGTGTAATCTGCTCCCAGGTTTACAGCACACAGTTGTGAAGCAATGTCCAGAAAAAAAAATAAAAATTACATCTTAATAAATTCTCACTGAAGAAAGTAAACAGCATACTGGGACTTGGACTGCCATACAATGGAAAATGCTGTGATCAGGGCAGAGCTGCAAGGTTATCAAATAAAGCATGAAAAAATAATAATATAAAAGAAATAAAATCGTAAAAAGCCCTTTTTTGTGCTTTTAATTAACAAACTGAACTTTGTGGTAGGTAGGGATGGTGGCAGAAGAAGCTTTGTCGTGGTTTAGCACCAGTTGAATATATTAATTAATGATACATTAGTAATTGGTATTACAGTGGTATTTTACTTACTGATTTTGATTTTTTATAGCATAAACCTATTGAAGTTATTAAGCTGTGGTTTTGTTTACTTTTTATTTGCCAGGTCCTTGTTTAATTATTGCAGATAAAGTAAATGCCTCTTCCTGGCCACCTGAACCATGATTCCTTCCTTTACAGATAGTAACCAGTGTTATTTTATAAACATAGAGAAATTTGAAATTGGATCACTTATTCAAGGAAAAAAATGTGATCACAAAAGCCAGTTATGCTACAAATACAGTAACCATGTATCTTACCTACATGCTGTTTACAAGCAGCTTGTGAAATATGAGGGATTTAATTTTATTTTATGGATCAGTACATGTAAGAAAAAAAAAAAAAGAAAAAAAAAAGAAATTATGACATAATTCATCCACAGAGAAACAGCCCATATAGTTCTGGGCAAGGATACATTTCATGTATCTGAAGTTCATTTGTTTCCCTTGGAAATTCTGGGAGAAGCTGGCAAAAGGCAACACATCCCATGCACTGAAGATGTGTGTGCCTTGCTGTGAGACAAACAAAAAGACAAATTCAGTGATGTCAAGGCACTCAAAATGTCCAGTTTTGATTCAAGGGGTAAAGGTATGAATTTAATTAAAACAGTTCCAAATTTTAAGCCTGCTATTATTGTGCTGTCATGGTTTGGAATGTATAATGGCTTTGTAAATAATTCAACTGATGTCGTGCAGGTCTGGGAATGAAAAATCCCCTTTTTCTGAGTGTCAGACCCAGCAGCAGACAAGTCCTAACACCTTATATTTTATAGATCAGCAAGCACAAAGAAAGAGGAATTTCCCTTTCAATTATACATTAGAAAGTTTGCTTAACAGAATGTTTCCCTTTCCTTGCACTGGTTTAGGTACAATATCATTTTAGTGTTAATAATCTCATCCCAGTGCTGAAGGGAGCACATTTCCTTATCTTTATTTTTCTTAGCAATGAGAAACTTTTAATTATGGTTTAATTCTAGCACCACAGAACTTAGAATGTAAGACTAAAACTCCTGGAACCTAAACTCCTGGGGAATGCTTGCTACTAGGAAAAGCATGCACTTTGTTACCAACCTGATTTCCTCCTTGTGGATATACTCAGAATAACTTTGACAGGGATTTTTTTTCCCCTTGGTATTCTAAGTTTAAAAGGTCATGGTTATGAATACCTGCTCTGCATGCAGAGATGGCAGAGCAGCCCATGCCTCATTCTAAACATTTCTTCTGAGGTCACCATGAGAGAATTGCTTTTCAGGTGAAACTCATCAGGTTCCCAGAACGTGTTCTTGTCTACAAATTTTTCCTGCTGCATTGTATTGCTCATCTTCAAAATGGTAAATGTCTTGATTTGCACCTGCATGAGTTGATTGAATCCTTTTTCTTGTTTGCATGCATAAAAGTTCCATTTTATCATTGTTTTTTTCCCTTTTAGTTCTTAGTTCATGTTTCTTTCAGAGCCATTGTTACATGTGCTTAATTTTCAAATCATTTCACATCTATTTTCCATAACATCTTTTTCTGTACTCACTCTGAAATGTGATAAAACTGGTGGCATATTTTATACCCTGCTCACCTTTTGAAGTCTCCAGTTGCATCTTCTGATGGAGACTGAATGAAATGCTGTCCTTGTTTAGAAAATTATTCCATACAGTAACTATGCCAAATTGTTTTTTCCAGGGGGGGAAAAAAAAAAGAAAAGAAAAATAAAGAAGAAACACATTTTTATCAAATCATGTCCTAGATTTTCAATGGCACCATTATAGTGATCTGTATGGGATTTCAGAAAAAAAGGGTCTTCATTTTAGTGAAAAAGCCATTTTCTCTTCCCCTCTTTGTCAACCTTCTCAGAGGTGAGTGAAATAGATACATTTTAGGAATAACTTATATTGTCATAAATCTTTTTTTTTCTTTTTTTTTTTTTTTTGGTGTGGTGTGGGGGGGTGAGTAGTAAAATCACCATTCCAAGCTCAGCTTACTAAACTAAACCATCTCTTGGCACCATGCCCATGTGATCTGATTTATTTTTACTCTTGCAAATGTTAAGTGCTAACTACCCTTGCTTATAATTCCCCTCTGAAAAGTAGGCCATGTGTGCAAGTGCTTAATGCAAATATAATTGCAGATTTTCATGCCCATTCAAAGCAAACACTGGGGATTTATGCTCTTTATACCTTCTACCCCACCTGAACATAAGTTATAAACTATCAGTGTGGATATCCCAGCCTGTCTCTACAAACATGGAAGAACCACAGCCAGCAGACTGGGCCTGCAGACACCACATCTCCTCCAGGAACCAACATCTACAAATAATCCCTGATGACTGAGATCCCAATTTAGTCCTTAAGGAGCAGTCTGAGATCCCAATTTAGTCTTTAACATAGGAGCAGAGGGGAATTCAGGACCAGGAGCCCCAAGCTGATCCCACATGAGACAAACCTGGAATCACTTTGCAGAGATGATTTCAAGGTAGCTCATTCTGATTTAGATCTGGTGTGGGAGGGATAATCACATTCAGGTGATGCAGTGCCACACAAACCTGGCTCTCTTTTGGACTGAACTATATTTGACTGTTATCAACACCTGTGATTCATCACTACATGAGTTCTGAATGCAAAAGTCACTGTTGAAATTACCTATGGTCCCTAAAATTCCTGCTATTCCTGTTTCCTGCTATTTCTCTGTACCACCTTACCTCTCCCTACCTTTGCTTTCAGTTAGTGAGGCTGCAAAACAAGTGGGAAGATAAATTCTCTTTGATGGCTTCTCTAGCTAAGATACAGGGCCTTGTATAAAAAATATGGTGGATGTATATGTGATTGATTAGAGCATGTTGTTTGTATTGTATTTGGAAATTAAAATGTAGGAAGGAGGGCATTTCAATAGCAAAGTGGAAATGGTTGTCATCAGGATTGATGTTAAATGATCATTCATGTCTGCTTTATCTCACACCAAGTTTCCTTTAGTGGAATTTTAATAACGTAGACTTTATTGTGCATTATGGTGATAAGACCCTGCCAATGTTTAGTTGAGCTGCTTAATTTACAGGAGCTAATTTAAAAGGTAGCTATTGTAGTAGGGAATCTGTCCTGTTGGATTGATAACCCAGCTTTTAGGGTATTATTTCCACAGGAAGCAGATCTTCATCTTTTCTCCTCATCTACACCCTTGCTCTCCAGCTACTAATTATTCAAATCTGAGGGGAATTTCCTTCATTTGGAGACACAAACATGTTCACCATATGATTTATGAGGTCATCTGTGAAGTGAACTTGGTATTTTGGCTTGTAAGTATTTATATAGTATTTTGTAATATATTAAGCTTGAATATAGGGATAAGTATAAACTCTCATCTGATTTAATCCTGTCTTGGAGAGAGATTTTTCCCCTGCAAGCATTTAATGTATTTACTCACAAGTTTTGCCATCAAATATAATCATTCAGCATAAAACATAAAACTTATAACACTTCACAATTACTTTTCTCACCCATGAAGCCAAACCACTGAAGTTGAGTATGGCAGCTATTTAACACTTTTAATCCATGCAACCTGAGAGTTTTAGCAGGAAATTGCCTTACTACTTTTGGAACTTCAATCCAAATTAAACATTTTCCATCAGATGTCATTTAGTTTTATAAATTTGTTTGTGTGAGGCACTGGCTGCAATGTTTCCTGTGGTCCTGGAATGAGCCCTGGTATCTTCTATTTTATTCCATATTGGCCTTCAGACAAATCTCAGCACTCTAGTATTTAAGAAAATTTCAAATAATCCATTGAAAAAATATAACTGGCAAAATAAATTTATCTGGCTGGTTCCTGTAGCCAGCTCTCATCTGTTCATCAGCCACAGTGAAAGATGTAGAAAATATTTAAGTGGCAAGGGGATTGCATAAACTCACAGGTCTTTTGTGCTCACTTTCTGCTTGCATCCAGACAATAACACTGCTACTGGCACAAATGTTCACAGCAAATGAAACTCAAAGCCTCACATGAGCATCTGCAGAAGGGGAGATGTAAATCTGCCCAGGAAGGCATCCTGTGGGAAGTCCTTGTGTGTGCAGCCATTCAAAGGACAGGAAGATAGGAAACATGGCATATTTTCTAATTGCAAGTGATGAGCAGCACACATTGAATCACAAGTATTTACACTCAGTCCTCAGGGTAAAATACTGGAAGATGACAATGGTGAAATAAATTCATACAGCATCCAATCTAATACTCATTAAAATAAGTTAAAAGAGAGATTAAAATTGGACTAGGCCAATAGGTCCCAGTCTAGCAAGGATCTCAGGCATGTTGGGAGTCTCACTGTCTTTCAGGACACTGAGCATGTATTTGAAGTTATGCAGCTCTTTAGGTGCCAAGATGCTTTGGGACCAGAAGAAATGAAATTAAGGAAACTGTAACTTGTGAGGATAAACTTGCTTAATACATTTTAAATGTTTAACCAGATATATCCTCCAGTTTAAAAGAAAGTTTTCTACAGAATTGTTTTTGGAATAATTTTAAATGTCTTACCCTTTTGAAGTGACAGAATGCAAGATGCCACCAGGTAATTTCTCAGAATCCTTTGAGATTTTTGAAAATGATTGTTCTCTATTATTGAAGCATGCTTTGGTGAAAAAATGAGAACTTTAAACCTTGTTTTCTCTCTTTCCCCATAGAAAGACAAAATGAAGCACTTCAGCCAAAGTCAACCCATAGAAATACACTTAAAAGCTTCACATGCTAAATGCTCCACGCTGGATTCTGAAGGTAAAATCAATTCAGGATGTGTTCTCAAACTTTTTATTCCTCAGAGCTGAGTGTTTTTCTTTAAGACATTTTTATTAAAATGTGAATCAAATTTGACAGTTTTGTTCCTACACGTTAATCCAAGCTGTGTGTTATGGCTGTAGATAAATTTTGCTGCCCTTCTTCAGTTAAATATGACTTTACTCCAAATACAGTTCAAGTAAAGCTGAGTGTAACTTCTGGCACAGCTGACATCAGTAGATGTGATGTTTGTACCTACTGTAGGAAGTCAGAGATTTCAAAAATATTTCAGAGGAGTTTTGCCTCTGAAGAATATCAAAGCTTGATTGTGCCTGGCATGCATTGCTGAACCTTTGTTTTAAATTACTAAACATGAACAAAAGCTGCATATACAAACCCAATAGAAAATGGAACTTTGTAGCTAATAACATAAGGATGCAGGCAGAGTCTTAATATTGTAAGTTTAGTTTGAAGTTCTACTCTTCTCTGACTGCAAATCACTGCTTACTTTAGAACTTTAATGTGTCTTTCCCTGAAATGTGCCAATTTCTGGCTTGCTCATCAAAAAAAAACAATGTTAATTCCCATAAATATGGAATATACCTTATTGGAATGTATAATTTCTTTTGTTATCAACCTTGTCGTGGAACGGAAGAACTTCAGTTTCAGACTGTAATCAAAATTATTGATACTTTACCTGCTGTAGTCAGGACACTTAAATATCTTTCCATATTTCAATTCTGAAATCTTAAATTTGATACCTTACCTCTCAGACATTTAATAAAAAAACAAACCCATAACAAACTTTAGGTTGAAAAATAACATCATAAATCTCAGCTCATATACTTTTCTCTAACTTACTTCCTTTGTAACTTATATACTTTGTGGATGTGCACATTCAAACACTATAAATTGAATTTCATACCTGCATAAAGCACTGAAATAAATGGCCTTATACTGGTGTAAAAATCCAGTGATGAACTGGGCTCTGATCCTGCTTATTTTGTTCTCTTGGGAAATAAGAAAGGAAGACAAAGACAAGTAAAACATCAAGAGGAAGATCAAATGTGAGACAACATAAATGGCCTGAAATTGATTCCTTTTACTTTGGTGACATTTCATTAACTTCAGTGAAGTTTTGGAGGGTTTTTATAGAAAGGCAAGTGAGAAGAGAGTAGGGTGAAGGGAAAGAAAGCTTTTTCTTGCAGACCCCAATAGCCTGATTTGCTGAACTGTGATTTTATATAGGGAAGAGCAACACACTATTTTCAACATTCTGAAATAACCTTGTCTCTCATCTCCATTCACATGTGACTTTGCAGGTGATTTTTATCAAGGATTTCTGGGGAAGATCCTGGCCATGCAGCAGTCAGGAAAAAAGGCTCATCCATAATTGCAACCCTGGTATTTTTGAATGAAAGTTCTCTTCAGCTCTCTTACTAGTCACAAACACAGGCTTTGATTCCTTGATTATTCAGAAATGTTCCAGGAAGATGGCTCATCTAAGGAAACCAAATATATTGTGTTTCCTATCTACTGGTGACTGTTTTTTCAGTTGCTTCAACCAGAACAAAATGTACAGACACACAGACACTGGGAAGTTGAGCTTCTTGCTTAAGACTAAGCAATGAATAGCAGTCTGTATTTGCAATAGTCCCTGTTTGAAATATTTAGTGAGGGAAAGTGAACATTAAAACATTTCCTGCCTTCAAAATCAGGCTGCAATCAGAATTAGACCAAAGATTCCTGTTATTTTTATCAGTGTATGGTTTAGTGCCTCTCCTGGTTTAGGAGCAACATGAAGACTTGTGGTGGGAGTCAGCATCTAAATGTGGATGCCTGTAAGTGAGAGTCTGGAGTCAGCTGCTGAAAAGCAGCCACCTGGAGCCATTTCAAACAGGGCAGTAGATCTGTGGCATCTCTCCAAGTTTGAAGGTGTGACACAGGACTGGTGAAACACATGTCCTCTGAAGTGCCACTCTGAAGGACACTTAGGATGTCCTAGAGTGTCTCAGATGACACTTTGGCAAATAACTTTGGCAAATAAATGAAACCTTAAGTTGCCATGGTAGCAAACAGCTCAGATAAAGAACTGTTCTATAGAAAACCTTCACCAAATAGCTCTTAAGGCTTTGTTAAGTTCACAGCCAGGGTGGATCCTGCATATGCAGAGGGAATTCAGGTCTTCTAGTCAGAGTGCTGGAGCCTAATTTTACTGGACAAACCATGGAAGTCAAGAGAAACAATCCACTGTAGCAAATTTAGAATTGCTCCATGATTGCAGAACACTGATAAAAAACCAGGAACAATTCACAGTGTCTTGAAAACAAACCAATAAAATGCCCTAAGACTCAGGCTTTATAATATGTAATGAATTTAAAATTGTCTGATCCCAATACTTGCATACAGCCAGTGATCCTGTTCTTGAAACTCTGTCAATTTATTTTTTTTTTTTTAATTAAAATAAATTTTAAAACCCCTTCATATCACCAGTCAGCTGGCACTGGTATGAAAGTAAATTCTACAGCCAACAGAAAAAAAATCCATGAAATTCTGTATTCCTTATAGAAAGGTTGCTGCAGGTGCTGGTGGGAACAGCAGTGCCCTAAGGTTTGTCTCTCTTATTTTGCAAATGGTCCATGCTGTGAACAGTGGCTGAGCCCAAAGCTGTCAGATGCTCTCTGTGACTTCAGTATCTGGAGGTCATCTGTGTATTCTGATGGCTGAGGTGCAACTGTTTAAATGATGGAACAAATCCCCCAAATCCCTTATCAGGCCTGCATGTTGCCTCCTGACAGCAATTATAGAGCCCCAGATGAACTGTGAATGGGATTAAACTTAATTCAGAAGTGGACTGATGTCCTGATCCCACCTGTTGCCAGCTGCTGATAATGCAGTTTTCTCTCCCAAGTTTTCAAAGGTTGAAGTCATGATGCAAATGTGCTTATGTGTATTTATTGATCTCATGCATAACTTCCAGTTTTATTCATCCAGGAGTGCCTTTGTGTGCCTTGGTGCCTTTGTTGTGTGAGATGTGGAAAGGACAAAATTCTTCTTAGTTTTCTAAAAATACAAATAGGAAGTTATCCATCTTTGTAATGTTATCTTGAGACCTTAACATGTGTATAATCCCTTGTGCCATTCTCCTGTCAGACTAAAGGAATTCCCAAAATTCTTCTAGGGTAAAATCACAGTCAAAAAGATTGAGGTGATAGAAATCACTGGGATGGAGACTTCCATAGTGAATGTTCCTATCTGATATGGAATGTGTTGGTCAGTCATCCCCAGACAGATTTGACATGGCTCCTGACAGAATTTGGAGGTGCCCCAAAGATTTGTGTTATATTAAAAAAGAAAAAAAAAAGGGGGGTGGACCAATCATGCAGATGAGTTTTGTTTTACCTGGTAACTTTGGATCTCTCAAAGTGTGTGTCAACACAGCTGAGTAAAGCATTAGAGACTGTGGAATGATGAATGTCAGTCATGCAGATCAGGAGAATGTGGGCTGGAAATTTATATGAAGTTACAAGGGTTTAAGGGATATCTTAGGCAAGAAAATCAAATTTTTTTGAGCAATCTTGTGACTGTAATTCCTGATGTGTAAAGGGAATAGTTTGTTAAAAATGGAAGTTAACAATAGCTTTGTGTGTGGCATCTGTGAGCCCAGGACTGGAATACTGTGTTCTCAGTCAGTGCCCAGTGATTTTAGTAGGATATTATAAAGTTGAAAAATTCACAGATGGGAGGCACAAACAAAGGGTTTTGAAGACTTGAGAATATCCATAGAGTGATAAATGTATTAAGTTCAGTCTGTTTGGTTTTTCAGAAGAGAACACAAATACTGTCACTGAAGAATATACTTAGTATTGAAGCATACTCAGGTGTACTTCACTCTGATCAGGTACAATGGCTGGAATTTAGAAATAGATTAATGCAAGTTCAAAACTAAGCACAAATCCTTAACATGGAAAATAATTCCAGCAAACAACAAAAAAACCTGTTAACTTTTCAGTCTTCTGAAATTCTCAATATCGGGCAAGTGTATGGTGATTGTTCTCAGCCAGAAAATAATTAAATGACATTAAGTGGTCTGTAGGAATCTGTCTGGGTGATCTAATAATTGGAAACTTTTAAAGTGATGAAAAGAGTTTGGGTAAGATCTTCCAGGATACTGTGTAGTAGAGGAATCAGGAAATCTGAACAAGGAGGAATCTTGTGCTGAAAAACATGGAAGATGTCAGAGTGGACCACAGAGAAAATTGGCAGCATCAGCCAGTTTGAGGCAGGCTGAAACAAACCTGTAGATCCCTAAGAATACAAAAGCAGCTTTGAACTTGATCCCAAAGCCAAAGTGCTGCTGCATGAGCATTACAAAGTGTTACTGAGTGCTCACACACATTTTATGATTAAGGTTTTATTTTAAGGTTATGACCTTACTGGTTTCTTTGCTTTCTTTGTACGTATCACTTCTGGCAATCTTAATTTGACTTTCTTTCAGGAGCAAAGATAGGCTCAAGAAAGCAGAGTAGATGGTCCTCTGACATTTATAGAGCTTTATGTCTTGCATCTGTAATAATACCAGGGGGGAATACAGTTTCCATGTCCAAACACACTGTTTTTATATATATAGGAAAAAGTACTGAGTTCAAAAAGAAAAAAATGGAATGGGTGTTGCATATTACACAGGAAAATGCTATTAAATAGGGCATGGGAAAACATTAGGAAACTAAAAATCTGAAGTTCTAATGGGAGGTTGTTTATTGTGTTTCCAACCCAGTTGCTGGATCAGATGTTTAGGGATAGGTCCAGATAGGCTCAAACGTTTTTGCATGCTTACATCAGTAAATTTTCAAACCTCAGATTCATTTCAAACATTAATCATAGTTAGGGACAAGCAAATATGAAAAGCTCCAGCCCACTCTTCCCATCCAAGTGCACTGAGATATACATTCAGATGAATTTTTGGTTAATTTATCCTTATTTCTGTAGCTAATGAGTACTTATTTGTGAATTGTAAAAGAGGAGATGTTGATGCAGTCTTTCTGCAAAACAAAGACACCACTGAGGCAAATATTTGGCAAGAGCTCTGTAATATTTTATGTTTGACATTAGCTTTTGGGGTCATTTTCCACATCTATAGGAGTCTTGTTTGACAAATCACCAGGGCCATTAAGCCCTTTTTCTTATATTTATAGATTCTAAAGCCAGAATACTCTTGTTTGTTGCATATTATCCACTGATGCCTGTATTAATTCCCTAAACCCTTCTGATTAAACTAGCTAATAAGGCTTCTAATCTTGATTTGGAGACTGAGCTGATGGAACTGATCATGTTCTTAGATAAACTTTTGAAATGGTTAATTAACCTTCTTCTTAAAATGAGCAGCTCATTTCTTATGTAAATTTGTCTATCCTGGGGCCCCAGAGATAACATTTTGTTTGTTCAGTGTTTTTTTTGTCAATGCAGACATTTCCCCTTCATCCATGTGGTGCATATCCATACAAAGTGATCAGAATGAGATCACTCAGTGCTTCCCTGTAGGATATTTATATAGAAAATAATCCTGAATGTGATGGGAGAATTATAAGGCTTGCTTTCTGTCTTTAGGGCAACTTATTCTTTTTTTTTTTTTTTTTTTGGATAGTTGCCAAGGTAATGATGATTTCTGATGGTGCAAATTTTGCTTAAAAATCCTTTGCTTCCAGAGCTTTCCTGAATTGTTGATGACATTTCTTATAAACTGTTCCTCAAAGCTCCTCCTCAACTAATAACAACAACAATAATAGCAGTAAGAATATTCACAACAATAAGTGGTTGATATTTACTTTGTTCCTGTCTGCCTGGACAAAGTTTTAGCATTCCCTAAGAGACACGAATCTGGGCAGTAGGATGCTAATAACCATCATCAGTTTTGAATTGAAGGTGACTTATTATGAAATTAACTGATCATTCCTGATCAATGTCTGATAGATCCAAATCACCAAGAGAAAGACTGGATGCATGCAGAAAACCAGATGGATACTTTGCCCTTATTAAGACCTTCCTAGGCCAGACTGAATGCCCAGTGATGGAGAAAACCTTCCACTTTTCTAGTCCTAGCATCCTTTTCACAGACAACTTCTTCAGAACTATCAGCCTCGTAGCTCTAACCAGAATTTAGCTCCCTGAAAAGAGAGACATATTCCTCATTTTTAATTCATTATCCTACATTTCAGCTATGAGCTTTTAGACTGCTTCACTGCAGTGAGATTACTTCTTTTTCTTTCTAATATCTCACTTCCCCAGCTCACTGCCAGTTTCATTTCTTCACAATGCCATAGGTGAGCTGTTTTCATCTACAGGGTTCTTAAGAACATTAGTTTGCAAAAAGCTCCTTGCAAGACAGAATTATACAGACAAAAAAGAAGTCAGAAGCACTTGCAGGAAGAAGAGATTATGCTAGATGTCTTCATCCTGACACTTAAATGGAGTGTGACATTCTTAAAATATTAGTGGAACATGGGATGTCAAGAAAATAGTAAAATATTTGTGTTCTATTATCAAAAAAAGATGTGTAGATGCATAAAGGAAGATTCAAACCTAGAAATGACAGGGAGGGTTAGGAAAAAAAACCTAGTAAGACTTTTTTTGTGGAGAAAACAGTATTGTACTTTATAGCAGATGAAAGCTTCTGTCTATTGTATGAAAGGGATAAAACAGAAAAGCAATAAGTAATGCATAATCCAAAGTCATTGTTCAAGCTATACACTGCTCATTCCCTGGCAGCACTCCCAAGATAAATATCAGTGGTATTTATGCAATAGGGCTTCTTTCAGAAATATTTAAAAAACACTCTACTGAGTCAGTGCAGTAAGTAGTACATTTTGTAAGTAGTACATTTTATTAACATAAATCAAATATATTAATTAAGGCCACTTGCTTGTGGAAAGACCAGAGGCATCAGCCTAATCCTGCTCCAGCCTGGGATTGGCAGATGAATTTTTTTCCCATTTAAAGAAATTTTAAGTGAAATATGTGAAGAGGAGACAGTTCAAGTCCATGACATTCTCACATAGTTCTGGTTATTAAGAGTTTACATGGGCAAGTAGGAAACAAAGCAAAACAAAAAAATCTCCCTGAACTAAGCAGTTCTCTTAATCCATTTCTTGTCTTGTCATGTTTAGGGAATATTGAAAACTTCATTTTCTCTTGAGGCATGAAGCTCTTTTCAGGTATGTTACTAAATAAAGCATAATGTATTTGTGCTTTTCGATAGTCAAGCTGAATTCAGCAATTTTTAAATTGTTTTGTTACCCTGATGAAAATGCATATGGCCTGGTACATGGGGAAATCTACTACAGGTAGAGTTAAATCATTCTTTCTTTGACAGAAACTGTGGGATTTCTTTGGCACTGGCTCGTATCCCAGAGCTAAAGTAGAGGGAATGTAAGCAAAACCCAACAGAAGTAGTTTTGTTTCACGTGGATTTTCTTCTGTGCATGAATTCACAAACTGCAAATTCAGATATTACATGCTGAGATTATTCAAATGTTCCACAGGAAGATGAGCAGAGGGTCTTCAAAGGCAAAGAATGTCACCATTTAGCCATTGTTTGAAAAAAATACCTAGTTTTTCAGTGATTCTGCTGGAACAACATCCTCACTCTCCAACTTCAATGACTGCAGAGGATGTTTACCATATTTACCAATGTCCCTACCTCCCAAACCAATCCCATAACTAGTTAATCTCTCCCAGAAGCAAGAAAAAATACATCCTCTGAAGTTTGTGTATCATCATGCCCAGTACTAAGGTCAGTTGCTATTTTTAGTGTCATGGAGCAGTGCTCACACTGATCACTGTGTCCCTCCCTTATCACATCTCTTTAATTTAACTACTGGTAAGGAAACAGAATTAACTCTTCTGTTGCTGTAGTGATGAGAGGCAGCAAGGAAAAAAAATGGGCAGATGTTCTTATCTTAAAATAAGCAAAATACACAAGGAAAAAAAAAAAAGATATTTGATTGTAAGAGGATATTGTACCTGTAAACAGACCTCTAGCAGCCCCTTTTCCTGGTTTATTTTCCTCCCCACCAGGGTGATTCCTGTTTCCAGCTCATAACAAGTTGTAAGTGTTCTAATGCACTTCTTTCAGGAAATTACTGATTCCAAAATGTCAAGTGATGAACACTGTGCTCCTAAGTACAATGTTCCAATCATTAATTACATTCATCCTTAAAAATGTTTTCCTTTTTCTGTTCAGAGTATGTCTACCTTGTGATAATTCTGTCTGCTGGATCAAAGAGATCTCCTCTCTCTTTTTTGTGTTGATGCTGATCATCCACAGTTCTGTAAGTTGACTTTTGATACTGCTGAAGTTAATTTGATTTTGCATAACCTTTGTGACTCTCACACTAAATGAATGCAGCAATGTAAAGCTGAAATACCTGACATATTTGCTTAATTTTAGCCTTTGCTTTTATTTGACAATCTGAATGCTGACTAAAACTTTTGAGGGATTTGTATGCCAGAAGAGCTGTTTTTCTGAAATGTTTTCCAAAACCTGCAAGACCCTGGACACTTTTTAAAAAAATTTTATTGCCATAGCCAATGATCTTGTCATGGGATAATGTTTAAAATCACCCTTTTTCTGCCTGAATTGATATTAAACTCAGAGCAAGCGATGAACTTCAGGAAAAAAAAATAAAAATCAGTGTTTGGGTCTTGGAAAATATGCTAAATTATATTATTTATAAGTAATTCAATTCATCTAGCCAGTATGTTAAGGAACTGCTTTAAAGCAACCTGACAGTGACCCACTTCTTCCTGTCATTTCTTCAATAAAAATTGATAACCCATTCTTGTCCTTGCAGAATTCCTGTATTGACAGGAAATTTAACTCCATGCATGATTAATGACCGAGGCAGAGCTCTATCAAACATGCAACATGAGCTGGGACATTTGGTGCCTCTGACAGCCCATGAGTGATGGTCCTTTGGAGGAATGGAAAGCAGAGCATGACAAAATGACACTTTTCACTGCATCTGCCACATCAGTAAAATGGCACAGCTCAACAAATGGGCCTCCTGACCTCACTGCTTCCAGCCAAGCAGATCATTTGTATCAACAAGTTATTTAGGTGCTGAGACAGCTTTCTTTAATGCACTTTGTGGTTGAATAATAAGCCTCCTTCCACCTTTTGCACCACAGGATGGATGAGAAGAGGGAGAGAAGCAAAGCATCATGTTAAGGATGAACCATTGGAAAGAATCGATTCCGTGCAGAGCTTTGGAAATGGGGCAGGTGACACATATGCTAAGGCTCCACCTCAACAAAATGTCATGCAGAGGTGTGCCTGTAGGTACCATGTATAAACACAGCTACATAAAGTCATTCATGATGATATTTAGCCAGACATTGGAATTGTCTCCCAGGGAACTGGTGGACTTGCCCACTTTGGACAGTTTTAAGTCTCAGCTCGATGGGGTGCTGAGACATCTCATATGAACAATAACAGTAGAAGGGTGGGACCTTGATCCTTGAGGTCCCTTCCAACCTGACATTCTATGATTCTATGATATAGCCCAGAAATGTCAACTTCATTTTCATGGCAGACCTTTTGGATGTGTTCAGTGTTACAATGAGAATTGTGCTAAGCACCTCATCAATTTTAAAACCAACACAGACTGTACATTCTCTCCTAACTACAGATATCTGTCCTTCTAGCAGACTATTGAATAACTTTCATCATACTTTAGGTGATTTTTTTTTTTTTTCCCTGCATCTTTGGGATTTGAAAGCATGGGACAAAACAGAGCAGTTTCTGTTAAAGCCAGAGCTTACCTGGGATCCTGTACTATGTATCAGGATATTTTCCATCAGGTTTTGATGGAAAATCAGGTTTTGCTATAAAGGCAAGGTTTTATTGAAGCAATTATTTAAACTAATGTTTTCCAAACTATCAAGTTTTCTAGAACCATCTGTTTAACTTGTAAGGAATTAATTTCCCAAGGTCATTCCAGATATGCAAGTATTTCAAGTTGTCATCAGTTTCTGAGCTATAATGCAAGAAAATGATTTATATGCAGGACTGTCAGATTTTTAGGTGATTTCCATTACGCAGGGAAAGTCTCTCATTCTAAAGGAGTTTTTAGAACCAAACAAACTGTCACGGTTTAACACTGGCCTGGCGATTAAACCGAGTGACAGATGCTCTCTATTAATCTCTCTCTCCTCCTTGATAAGAAAGAAGAGAGAATAAGGGAGAGAGACTTATGGGTTGGAGGCTAAACCAATAAAAAAAAAAAAAAGAAAAAGATATATATATATATATATATATATACAAATATACAAGAGAATGAATATCAGATTCCTTCCCCCTTTCCCCCAATAATTCTCACGCAAACCAAGGTTGTAGGGCAGCCCTGGGAAAGTCCAGGCTGGACACACAGGAGGCAGGAACACAGGCAGGCAAATGGACTGGAGGTGTAGGCTGGCATGGATCAGGACCACAGGCAGATGAATGGATGGGATCCTTCCAAGATGCCGGGTGAAGGCAGGCAGGCAGGCAGGCAGGCAGGCAAGCAAGCAACCGGGCAGGG
The DNA here is from genome assembly GCF_036169615.1 of Heliangelus exortis. Lineage (NCBI taxonomy): Eukaryota > Metazoa > Chordata > Aves > Apodiformes > Trochilidae > Heliangelus > Heliangelus exortis. The sequence goes on from NC_092431.1 coordinate 3,638,765, forward strand.
CAGCAGGCAGCCATCCAGGGAGGCAACCAGGCAGGCCAGGAGCTTCTGCTGGTCTTTTATAGTGCTACAGGTGAGACCAATTAGCTGTTAAGGGGGGTGGTACCCAGCACTTCTGCTGGTGATCTCAGGTGAGGCCAATCAGCTGGTAAGGGTGTGACTCGGTCCTCGTGATCCCCCAACTCCATACCGAGGATGACGCACATGGGATGGAATACTCCATTTGAGAAACTTGCTGTCAACCTCAGCAAGTTCAACCATCTACAAGAAACTCAGAAAAATCACCTTTATCCTGGCCCAAACCAGGACACAAACTGAAATCAGTCCAGTGCTTCACAGCAACACAGAAGGAATGTTACTCTGTAAGAAAGATGCTACTCTTGGTTGAAGGAAGAAAACCCACTTCTAGACAAGGCTGTCCATTTAGTGATCCATTTCTCTCTATTAAAGTCTGTCCATATTTCCTCACAGAGATAAAGCAAAGCTCTCCTTCTTCCTAAAAGATAGGAAGCTTGCACCTACAGCTAATGGACTCACCCGGATCTTACTGATTGTGGTGGCTGGCAGAGCTGTGGAAATCACAAGTATCACCTTTTGCAACCCCTTTGCTCCTTTCTCTAGAGACTGAACCAGGGGAAGAGAACTATGAGTGTTGCTGTCTGTGCTGCACTCCATCCTCCTGCCCCAGGAAGAGGTAAATCAGTGGCTGATGTACAGATAGCCCCGGGAGGACTGACTGACAATTACTTTGGTTTGCTGCTCCTAGTTTTTCTCTGCTTAGCTGTTTACACCACCTAGGCCTGATTCTGGGCTAAGCAATGCTGACCCTTGGTGTTCTGCATCAATATGCAGCTCTCTATTGGAGATTTATGCATTGAGTTTTGCATCATGGTAAATGTCTGTGTTTTATTAAGCAGTTTAGTATGGCCTTTGTCTTTTCTAATAACCATGCTCCCACACTGTGTTGCAACTAAATCATGACAGAATCTAATTATTATGATGATTGCTATTTTTATGATCGGTATTTGCACAGACAGTGTTGGAGTCATGGATCAGCACTGTGGTCCCTGCCTTTCAGCACAGGAGGGGACTTGCTTTCCTGGAATTGTCATTATTCTTCTCTGTAATCTTCTTCTCATCAAGAAACTGCTGTATTTCATACGTTCCTGGTGATGTAAGTGGAGAGGAGCCCAGACCAACATCTAGATGAAAACACAGCTTGAATTTGCAGTTAATAATAGGACTGGGACTGAAATCCTAGCTCCTTCTTTAGGTAGATCTTCCTTTTACAGGCTGAGCAAATCTGTTAATTTAGTTGCTACAGAGAGCAGGGGATACCTGTCAGCACAGATGAGTTACTGCAGTGCCCATCCAGTTTAACTAAGAATGTATAAATTAATATTTCTGACTCAGTGATGCACTCTGTTGAATACTCTTTGTGATGAGTATTGTAATGTCTGCCTTAAAACAAGGAGCACCTGCTGAAACCCATGAGAGACAGCTATCAGTGCTACAGTACAAGTATTTGAATCTAAGGTATTGCCTTCTTATCCTTCTCACAGCCACAGAGAACAATTAATTTAGAATACAGTCATGAGGATTTGTTGGCTGTATCACATGCTTTGGTACAGGAAAAGTTTCAGCTGCACTGGAACTACATGCACAGTTAAAAATAGACAATTTTTCCTCTTGAAAAAGAAAAGTCTTTCAAAACCTTGCAGTGGAATTTCAGTATGTGTTTTTGCTGCCAAGTGTCTTAGTGATTTGCCACTAAATTGGTGTTGTTCTGTTTGGAGAAGCCTCTCAGTGAAATCATTCCTGAAGATGGGGTGAAATGTCTTTTCTGTCCTGTGCTACCCAGCTGCCTCTGAACCTGCTGCTTCTGTGTTGAGGAGGAATGACAGATCCTTTTCCCAGTGTGAGATGTCATGGCCATGTCATCCTAACCCCTGAGAGTCAAGTGGTAAAACTCATTTCTTCACCATGACCCTGCATTTGTGATAATTTCTTCTTGCAGAACCTTCATTTTACCCAGAGATGAGGACATGCAGTGTCTCTGTGAGGTCATGACCACCAGGTCCAATAATTGTTTTTTCTCTCCAGCCTGTTTCTGCAGTTCTCTCCTTCAATTTCATTAACCTGGTAATGAGGGGAAGTAGGGGAGGTTTTGTTGTAGATCAGTAAGTTTCAGAATAAGCCAGACACTTCTATTTCTAACTCAACCTCACATGTAACATCTTGCACTACAGAGCTCATGTGACTTGAAATTCATGGAGGAACTTGTGCCACAACAAATCCTGTGCAGCACTGTAGATGAAGTGCTAGAAAGAAAAAAAGAACTGCAAAAAAAAAAAAAAAAAAATCCCTCATGAAGAGAAGAACTGGAAAAAAACTGGGAAATTCATTCTGTGAATATTTTCAGCTCTATTTGCTTTTACCAGGGACTGTGAGCAAACAAACTTTTCTTTGAAAAAAACTCTGGAAAAGCTAAGCACTAGGGTTGGATGCACAAATCAGTGTTTTATTCTGCATTCACATAGAAGTGTTGCAGACACTCTGAGATCTCACAGCACTTTGGGAACTAGCAGCAGCAGGGAAAAAGAGATTTGGCATATGACAAGGGATAAAAAAATTAAACTCAGATGGAGAAATAAATTGGGGATTGTAGTAATGTCATAAAACCCCAGAAAGCAGACAGATGAGAATCACAGAATCATTCTGGTTGGAAAAGACCTTTAAGACCATCAAGTCCAACCACAGATAACACACAATGGGTTTTCATTTTGACTTGGAGGCACAGCTTATGGTGACAGTTCTGACATCTACATGCCAAAGATGCCAATAACACTATTTTTTCAGAAAAAATACAGTTAAAAAAAAAAAAAAAGGAATGGAAGGAATTGCCCTGGACTCTGGTCTGTCTGGAGCCACATTTTAGGTATTTATTACACTTATTATTCATAGTCCAATGTTGCTTATAGACCAAAGTCACAATGAAATCATGCCCTGGAAGAGAGGGGGGAGCTAATTCAGCAAAGAGAAAAGAAATGCTCTCTACTTTGTCTCTTTGAGAGGTAGGACAAAAGTAACCTGTTTTATGCAAAGAAAGGAAAATTTGGGTTAAATACTAGAAGCAATAGATGTGATACACAGGGACACAGGCAAGTCTGTTTGTTGCCAACATGGGAGATCATTATGAGCAGGTCCTAAAAACATCTCTTGGGAATGATAGTTACAACTGAACCTATTTTAAAGCAGGTAGAAAACCTGTGATTTTTGGCCCTCCCAGCCATATAATTCTGGGTGTTGTAGTATTTCTGGCATTTCTGGGTGATGTAGGATAAAATAGGAAACCATCTTAGGATTTAAAATTTTAAAAGGGCAAGCAAGAGCAATATAATTTATTCTCAAGTACTTTACCTCCCTGTCTCTTGTATTTATCTTCTGCTTCCAGACAAACTGTCAGAGACCAGAACCACCTCCTTTACCAGTCTATCTCCATGAAGTGCCTCTCTACATTATTTCCTGGTGAGAAGGGAAACATTAAAAGAGAAGGTATGTTCCTAAAAGACTGGGGCTGTGATTTGACACTTCTGGATTCTCTAACCCTCTGTCTCAGTCTTCTATGGCTTCAGGAAATATTTGCTCCTCAGTTTCTGCCTTTGTACAACAGTGACAAGATATAGAACAGTTCTGTGGTGAATACAGCCCTTTATTTTCCAGTCTTATTATGGAAGATACTAGATGAAGTCTAAGACTAATTACAGATAGGCTTGAAGGTGAAGGTTAATTTCATGCAAGTTGCTTTCTATTGAAACTCACTATTGAGAGTTTCCATCCATCCATGAAAAAAAGATGTTGGGATTTTTTCCCTGAAGACAGAGAGGGCTGCTGCCTCTATTGACCAAGATTTACAGCACTGGTTAGAAGTAGCACACAGACTTTAAAACACACTTGGTGTTTCCAAATTGGCTGAGTGCATGGGATCTCATGCCAACACTTACACTCCTTTACTGCACTGCTTTAAGGCCAGGACCCAGCTGTATTTCAGGGGAGTAAAAATAAAGAAGGCTTGTAATTTCATCCCTCTCCAAGTCATACAGCAGTACTGCAATACTCATAGAGGGGATATTGACTCAGTGGTTGCTGGTCTTAGCATCACCACCTGGATGGCTGATATGGGAACAATATGTGGCAGTATGGCAAAGAGATGGCACACTTGACTTCACATCACTAAGCATATGAATCCAATGCAAAGAGTCTGGAGGTTTTACCTCCAGAGAGACAATAATCTACAGAAGGAGTTCAGGCTTGAAGGTGAGCAGTTGCCTGACCAATTTGCAAAATCACAAATAATTGAAGCTGACAGTATACTCATTTCCAGGATATTTTGTTTGGATTTGTTTTCTTTTTACCTGCTTTTTATACTAGCAAATCTGTTGCCATTTAATTCAGCCTATAAAGTCATTCTTCCCTGCAAACACTCTCTATCTGACTACTTGCAGATTTTTGTGAACAATTCATCTAGGCAAAAATGTCAAATGAATGTGACTTGGCAGCTAAAGCTGTGTGAAAGTCAGCAGGTTTTGTTAAATGGGCTGTGTGCATACACTCCCTGTATTTTGGATTTGGTTTGCATGGAATCATGCCTTGTGAGCTACAGGTTCAGACAAGTCATCAAAACCCACTCCAGATCCCCCATCTATTCTGGCTTCATGCTGAAACCACAGCAAACACTCAGCTCTTTTATTTGACAATAAAAGGCATGAGTCACCCCCTACTTTCTTCCAGCTTTCTGCCGTTCCTAACTCCACTGATTTCAACATCAGCCTGATTTCAGGGAAGCCAAACTGACATAAATGTAAAAGGACCCAGCATTGAATCAGATCCCCAGGCTTAAAAGATGTATTGCAATGATAGCTGTTGTGAAATTAATATGGAGATTTTAATTTAATTCTTATTTGCAGCAGACAGATAGCATTGAAGCTTCCACCAGTAATACCTCTCTGCTCTGCAGTGCAAGAGTTCCTCAGAAATATGGTCCCTTATTCCATTAGGACAAGTGTAAGAGACAGTGTCATATATCTTAGGAGGAGAGGGCATCTCTGGGGTCATCAAGCACTGCATTCTGCATCCATATCACACACAAAAAAATCTCTCTTATGAATTGAAAACCTTTCTCTTAAAGAGCTGGGTTTTTCTTTGCTTTTCCATGCTTGGCAGTAGTCCTCTTCAGCTATCACACTGGCCAGTGAAAAAGCTTCTGGCAGGAACTTATGAATGGCCTTAGTTTGGTCTTTTAACCTTTCAGCTCCCTGACATGAAATAATAAAATCTTTAGACTTTCAATAAAGACACAGGATTTGACAAATTGCAGGACAACCCTGCCAGCAGAACTCTCCCTGCACTGGGAGATACATGAGCATCTGAGGACTGACACAATTTTGCCTTTTTCATAACTTCATTTTTAAAATTGTGTTCTCCTTTAACCCCTGGGGCCTGACACTCCCCTTTCTTCATCCTCTCTGAGCAGCTTTCTGACCTGGGCACTGCCCCCTCATCCTTCCCCACACTCATCACTGTCATCTGCAGTCAGAGAATATTTATATGTGTAAAGACCCTAATTACACCCAGATATTGATTACTTCAAAACCAAGTCATTACCACATAATCTGGTTGGGTGAATTGCCATCTTAAGGAAGGTGTAAACAACTTGGAAATTCCTTCTCAATCAGAGTTTCAGGCAATTGTGCAAACACAAAGCATGGTAACAGCTAAAATTGAGATACAGTTTGTATTAAAAAAAAACAACTACCTGATGCCTGGGAAAATTGATGGAATTCAAAATGGGTTTTTTTCCTTCTTATGAAAAACCTGATGAAAATATCTTTAAGCTGAATTTTTTCCCCAGATCTTTCTAAAGACTACCTGCTTTGAAGAATACTTTGAAGTTTGCTGATGAAAACCACAATAACTACTATCTGAATATTATTATAAACACACCAGACAAGAGATCTGAAAAGCTTTTATTACTGCTTCCTGACTTATTCTTACAGTGAAGAACACCACAGATTTCTCTTTTCATTTATCTTCTATTGCTTGAAATTGTCAAATCACTGCTAATAGTGAAAATATGCAGTTTAATTGTTTTCTTACCTATTTATTTATGTTGGCAGACCACAGAGAACTTTGATTATATCCTGTGTCTCTAGCCCTGAAAATTGTACCCTTTTTTCCTTGATTTACACACAGGGTTCTAATCATAAACCATCTTAAAAAGAAAATGTGTGAGGCTGTCTGCCAGAGCTCTAAGAAAGAGCTTGTCATAAATCAACAGCCACTCCAAAAGTAATTTCCAAAAACTTAATTTTGTTGGCCTTAAAAGATATTTGTACTTTAAAACTTAACTATTAGTTCCACATCAATACTCTTCAGAAGAAGGAGGGGGAAAGTGAACTAAAACATAGTATATGCTTTCTTTAATAAACTCCTTCTCCAGAAAAAAAAAGAATAATCTTTTAATATTTCTTGCATGCAAAGTCTAATGGAAAAGTACCTACCTGTAATTTTCTTGGGCAGAAAACCAAGCATGTTATGGCTGCAATTCTATTCTATAAGAAGGATGAGTGTTAATAGGAAAATATATTATAAATAAGATTAAGAAGAGGAAATGCTCTTATATATTTTTTTACCCAAGATCTTTCTATCAATAGATAATAAAAGCTGCATTACCTATACTTATGGATATAAACACAAGCACACACATGTACATATTTAGCATATTTAGGTAGAGCATTCAAGCATATTTAGATAGAGCTGTATCTACAAAACCAGTATCTAACTTGAAAAGCAGGAAAAAGACAAATTCTTCTATTGCAGCTTGGAAGGATCTATAATATGCCACAATAATGCAGGTAAAGCACATTTTAGCTTGGAAGTTATATTATACAATAATTTGTTCTCTCCAGAAGGGATTCACTCCTTGGGCAAGAGGTTTTCTGGTTGAGCAATCATCTCCCTCCAATATTCCAAATTTTATTTCTAAGTATGTTGTCACTTACACTTCCCTGACTTTCTCACCCTTCCCTTGCCCACTTTTGGTCCATCACAGCTGCAGACATACAGGAGTCAGTCCTCCCTGAGTTCCCTTTCAAATAAATTAAAGACAAATCAGACTATCAGTGAAGGAACTTCCTTTGTATTCTTTATGTTGCCATTCAGTTATTTTTTGCAAAGGGGGGGGATTTTTGTGTTTATGGATCACATGAAAGTTCTACAGATATTAGAGCTTCTTTGATATTAATAAAAATTCTAAAAGCAAGCTCTGTATTACTGCCTTTGCAGAATAATCTCTAATGCTGTAAATAAAAGCTGAGATTAAATAAATCAGTATTTTAGCAGCTGGTTGCTAGAATTATGCCACTTGTTAATTCAAAAGGGATAGAAATTTTCCCTTTCCTCTCAATCCTATCAGCACAGGCCCTTCTACAAAGTCTGTCCTCAGCTTTCCTGTAGCCCCTTCAGGCACAGGAAGGCCACAATAAGGTCTCCCTGGAGCCTTCTCTTCTCCAGGCTGAACAACCCCAACTCTCTCCAGCATTTCCTCATAGCAGAGGTGCTCCAGCACTGGTCATTTTTATGGCCAATATTTGGAAATATCCTTCTCCAAAATAAAGTTTTCCTTTGTCATTTTTCATGGAACAAAATCCCACACCCTGCTCCTCATAGCCAAACTTATTAAACTACAGACAAATTACAATAAATCACCGTTTTTAGAGGAAAATTCAGAGAGAACCTAGCAGAAGATTCTGCTATCTAAGGAAAACCCAGCTCTGAGACATGGGTAATGACAAGTTCAAAACTGAAATATTTCAGAGGGATCCATCTGAAGGAAATGCACAGAGAAGGAGCCCATCTCACTGCTGGCAACATGAAACTTCTGTCACCCACCCCGTGTACTGAAATGTGAAGTTGTTGCAATACTTGTCTTACCTAGGATTAAAGTTTTACTCTGCCTCAGGCTGGGACTGGCATTTGAAATATTTGGAAACCTTTGTGTCTGTAGTCCTTTTCGAGCAGGCAAGAAGAGGATTTTGTTCTCTCCTCAGTGCTTTTAGATCCTTCCTGTTTTTTTTCCTCACCAGGACACTTGCTAACCAGATCACAGAAAGACATATCCCACTTCAAACATCAATACAATAATCTCTGAGGACAGCAGTATTTCATAGCCTTGTCACACAAATCCTAAATCTTTGCAGAGCTCTTACACTTCCAGTTACTGCTGTTCTAATTAATAATCCTTCCTTTAAAAAAAAAAAAAAATCCATTCAGTGTAAGTGGGCTAAGTGCTATTTATCTAAAAGCCTCTGGCAGCTGAAGCCTGGATTAATCTTCTAACCCAAATCAAATCATGTCAACTCAGATCAGCTTCCTTCTGTAATCTGATTTTTGTGGGCAAGTCAGCTTCTCTCCCTTTATGTGCCCTAAGACAGCAACATGAAGAGGGAGGCAGATCCTTAGATGATGAAACTCAGCACAGATTCCTTCCTTTTCCTGAACTTTATCAATTTAAATCACCATAAGATATGGCTTGAACTCTTTAATACATTTTGTAGACCATATATTTGAAAAGTAATAAGTCCATGAACTTATCTTCCTATTTTATTGCTTTCTCTTGTGGTAAAGTTTGTGTGTGCCTATTCAAAAATCTGAGCTACTCTGCACAATTTTAAGAATGGCAACATAAATTCTCATGCTTGTTCTCCATATGTATATTCTTAAATTTAACTATCCTGTTAGCTCCTCTGCTGCTTTACAGCATTTATTTCACTAACTTTCTGCATAAGAAAACCTAAGCACATCTCCATTTAAAAATGAAATGTCTGTGGAAATTACAGTAAACAGCAAATGTTCCTGCAGATAGATACTGACTTTACGGTGTGATTAAATTATATCCATTCTCCTCTCTCTATTTCTGCCATGCTTTTGAACTAGACTTCAGTCATTTGGGTTCACATTCCCATTTCCAGAGAAAAGCATTTTCATAGTGACAATTGGTGATGATAATTTCATCCCCTAAGCAGGTTGTTTTATTAATTTTTTTCTTAAGGAATCTGGCAAGTATGGTGCATCCAGCAGCAATTTCCATTCTATTAGTTTGGCTTCTGTGGTCTAAAAGTCTGTTCTTAACCTTAATAATTTTGTTATTCTTAACAGAGAGCTACTGATCCAATCTACATCCTGGCCTTCAGACTCACAAGTCAGCAATACTGGAATGTCACCACTGTAAATTACACCACAAAAGAAGAAAAAAGAGTGTATGACAAAACACTGGTCTCCCGAAACCATGTAAGTCTCTCCAAAATATCCAAAAATCCCAAATGCAGGACTGGAGTGTGTGAAAGTCCCAGATTTATTTATTTATTTATTTATTTCTTAAGGACAGTGTTAATTCTGAATCAGTAACAAAGTAGCCATAAGTTGCTTCACTGATGACATTAATATCACGTCCTATGTTATGGCCTTTCTGGCAGGAAGCTAAATTGGCTTTTTCATTATAAAAAAACATTTTTCCTTTTTTAAAAATTTTTTTAACATATTCAGCATCTTTGACAAGGAGAGAGAGTTCTGTCTGTAGAATATCACCTGCATGCTACATCGAATTCACTGCTTTGCGATAAGATTCCTGTGAACAGAACAGTTTAATCATAAAAGGGAGTTACTTCGGGTTGAATCCATAAAGTAAATTAAAGTGTCAAGTCTGACTCCTGTATTTAAGACATAAACCCCAAGCTGAGACATCCACACCTCCCTATGACATCCCTCTCCTGCATCTCCTAATCTGCAAAACTTGCAGGCAGAGGTTGTGCAGGCTGACTTGTGCTGCAGAGGTGCCCCAGATGTCTAAGATTCCTTCTGGAGTAGTTCCAAAGCCACCTAACTTGATAAAACTCATCTTTTGCATCTGCCAGATGCCCAGTCCCTCTCATAATCACAAACTGAGATTTGTCATGCCTGTCATTATTGCCAGGAGTGACAGGGATGAAGTATCATGCAGGATGTGGACTTACTGATTTGACTGCCAAGGACTTCAGTGTCATAATTCCAACCACATTCAGATTTCTTCACATCATCAGTAAATGAGCTATTCCTTCATGTCAAGAGGTAAATATCTTTGAATTTCCTTTAATCAACTACTCTGACTTTGTGTAGAATAATTGAAGTTGCTTCAAGTCATCCAGCAAGTGGTATTAGCATGACAGTGTAGCCTAATGGTTGAGGTATTTAGCTTGAGAAGGAAGATGAAGGGATGTACTGGGTTTTAGTGCTCTTTGGAAGATTTGTTATCAAACAGACTTTTCAAAACTTTCAGTGTCATGAAGCTGATGCTTTAGGACTAATACTCTGCCTAGAAAGAATCTATTGACTATTATCTATATATATTCTTGAACACCAACAAAAGGTCCTAAGACCTCCATGATCTTTTTAAAATACTAAAATAAGAGTTAAAATGTCAAGAAGAACAGAGTGATGCCCATTCTGTTTTGCAGGCCTTTGGAGCTTATGCTGCTTGACATGAAAATGGAAGAATAGGTGGCAGTAATGCTGTCCTTTAACACTTTCCTCTGTCCTATACAATGCTGAAGGGCCTTTTAAACCCATGCACATTTTTTTTTCATACATATTTTAAGTTCTTTCATATTAGAGATCCTAAATATTACAGCATAGCTTCAATTTTTTAGATTATCCTGCAGGTGAGCTGGCAAAGCTGGAAATGGCACTAACACGAGCAACTCAAATCCCAGTGTAAGCATCTAAGCTCTTCTGGCTCACTTGTTCTCTGGGAAATTTTAGCTGGAACTGTGAATCTAAGAAAATAATGTCTCCACCTCAGAGAACAGTCTGTACATGCTCAGTTTAGCCATCAGTTTCCCTGGAAACTTAGCAGAGACTCCAGAGCAAAGAGCTTTCCTTCGGAAGTACCGCTCAAGAGCTGCAATCCTGCTGTCTGCACCCTGCTCCCCATCTGCAGGTTAGGGCAGGGTTTCCTTGGGAAGCTCCATCTGCTTTTACTGCTCTCACTGACTCATAAGTACACAATACTCTCTATTTTTATCATGGTTTCCAGCTGGAGATCACTGACTGAAGCATTAAAAAAAAAAAAATAAATGTGGTGGCATCCATGGATAATCTATCCATTAATGATGTATCAGAACAACCACAGCAAAGAACTGATGGAAGAAGACCAACCAATACTTTGCTCAAACACTTCTGTTCTGCCATCATTCCCAGTCTGTCCACCTGCTGACCACATTCTTGAATCTCTCTCTCTTTCTGAAGCAATTGCTACCTGCTTTCCTTTTCCCTTTCCCTGCTACCCCTTTCCTGCAGGACTTGTGGCTTTGCATTTTTATATTTCTTCTACTCTGCTGCTTTATACAGTATCTTGCAGCATTACTTTCAGTATCCCCTCATACAATGAACTTTTACCATCATTTCTGTTGTTCATTTTCTAGGCTTTGGCTTGTTAATCTATCCAGGCTTAGTTTTGGACTTATTTAGGTACTATGACCTACTGATACCAGAAAAATTCCTGGGTAAAACTGAGATCATGGCAAGAGTAGTAGAGTTGACCCAAACTGAAGGTCCTCTTCCTCCAATTTTAGCTTTAAATATAAATTTTAGCTTTTACCTGCAGACTTACATGGGGATCAAACCCTGTAGCCTTACACCCACAAGAAATCCCTGGAATGTTAATTTAGATTTTTTTGGTTTTCCTTGCTCATCTGTAAAAAAGGGAATAGTTCACACTAAAAATCTAGAGAGAAAGCATCTGCATTTAATAAAAATAATGAAAATTATAATCTTAAAAAGCAAGAAAACCAGATAACACTAATTTCTTAACCTTCTCCATATTTCAACCACAACTATGGTTATTTCTATTTTATTCATAGGTAGAAGAAACTGGATCCCCTCTTACTATTTCGGGGTTCTGTGTGAGTGTTTAGGGGTTTTTTGGTAATTATTTGCTTCTTTGAAACTGGTGGAGTACCTGGTGAAGCAGCAAATATTCCATATAAATAGGAAGTGACCAGTGTGAAGAGGTCTGGCTAGATCCTGATGAGAAAAGTAAGCTCAGAAAAGCCTCAATCTATATAAATTAACACAATTAAGGCTCATCGAACATTCCTCTGGCCCCACTGTCAAAGCAGATAAATAACCATCCAGCAGTGTGCAAATGTGTAATCAGATAGAGTCTGGAATTCACTGAGACTTGTGCTTATAAAGTGGACACAATGTCAAAATCATTATTTTGCCTAAGACTCTTCTGTTTCTTATACCTCTGGCTCCTGCTCTGTAATTTCTCCATCAAACATTTAGAAGAACTGAAGATAAACAGCAAAAAACTAGCACAAAGAAACTAGCACAGCTCTACACAATGGGAATTTAAACACCAAAATAAAATAAACTGTACTTAAAAGCTGGTAGGAGATATAACTGTGATTCAGTTGGACAGATATTATTGGTTTAATTGAATATTAATAGGATATTCCATTTATATCTCCTGTTCTGTCTCAAAGTCTCCCAAGATATTTTCCAATGAGTTTTTAATGATAGGGTAAAATGCAGCTACATCTGGGATAAACATTTATCAGAAATCAGTAACAAAACCATCACTTAAAAGCTAGGTAAGAAGAATTTACCACTTGATTCCACAAACTGGAATATAGCAAGAACACCAGGAATGTTTCTAAACTTTCTCCATGTAGTGATTCAACATTCACTCTACATGGAAAAAGCAAAAGCCAAAGATTATATTATAGAATCACAGAAGTGTTTTGGTTGGAAAAGACCTTTAAGATCATCAAGTCCAGCCCTAAAATGCTGCTGAAGTCTCATCTTCTGGCTGAGGTGTAAAACTGGGGTAGTGATGGTAGTTAGAGATCAACAAGATCTATCTGGGGTCCAGCTTGCTGGGGTGAAAGGCATATCCAGTTCATTATAATCAATTTATTCCATATTATTGATGTGCAAGTAATCAGACACCTGCCCTTATATGACATCTTGTGACTGCTGAAGGCCACCAAAAAGCACACAGAAAACTCAGTCTCCTGGAAGAGTTGAAGTTTGGTGATTGCACTAAAAGCAGGTAAGTTTCCCTGGAATTCAGCCTAATGTAGTAAAATACACACATATTCACCTATCCCAGATAAAACCCCAAAAAGCTTTACAAAAAAGCACAGCTAATGATCCCAAAGCCAGATTTCACTGAGAAATTCTCACTACTTTCTTCCTGCAGCAACCAGATACCAAAGCATAAAGCTGACTCTGCTTCCCAGAAAACAAAGAATGTAAAGTTCATTGGTGTTGAGGTTCTTACAATGTAAATGCACATCTGGCTTAAAAACCCACCAAAATCTAATCAAAGACAGATCTTTCCACTCCAGGTTTCCCAAAAGATTCCTTTATATTATCTATGGAAAGTTGGTGCAAAAAAACAAAGTCTTACAGTTATTATCAGAAAACATCCAAACTTAAATTATTATTAATACTATATAATTGAGATACATATATATACAAACATAATAATAATATATATATATATAATATATATAATGCTAAAATGCAAAAAATTAGTGCAAAAGGGACAATACCAGCTTCAAGATTTGGGGCAAATTTGATGCTTTAACTGTAAGCATTTTGGTTCTGTGTTGGCCTTCTTTTTCCTGTTTCTTAATTGTGTGGAACAACAGCTGAAGTATCCATGATCTATCTCAATAAGATAACAAGAATAATAGTATTAATATCAAAAAATCTGGTATTTTTCTATTTTAAAGGGCACTGCTAGCTGTAGGATTGAAACAGCACAGTTCTATTCCCTTTTATATAACACTATGCCTTAAAAATTTAAGCTTTATTTATAAATTATTTGCAGAATATTGAATAGCAGAACTAATTAGCTGAGGGCATTTCAGCTCTCTCAGAGGTGAAGACACAGAATGGTGAAAATTAGGAATTACAATTAAAACTGATCCAGATGTTGGAGCCTCTGATGTTAAGCTTTAATTAAAGCATTTATTACAAAGCTACCAAAGGGCTGTGATGATTTATCTCCTTAAAACATATCTCTTTGGTGACCTTAGCCACCCTGGCTACGTGCCAGGTGACTTCAAAGGGTGGCACACAGGAACAGTGTGTACTTTAAATAAGAGATATTATTTCTCAGAGGTATCACTTGACCACTGAAAATGGGTACAATGACAGCAATAACCATCCAGTTCTGCAGAAACAATAAGTTTCATATTGTCATTTCTTACTTCTAGGGTAAATGGCCATTATTTGAAGTGAAACTAACTCCTATTTAGAAGAGTAGAGTGGAAAAACAAAGTCATATATGATAGGTAATAAGATATATAGGAGGCCAGGGAGAAAGAAAGTGCATACATGTTGTTTCACCAGGTATTTTGTGTCTTTTTCTATATGATGACTCTGAGTTTGCCTGTTGGGCATGCAAACAATAAAGAATGTAACTGAGGATTTTTTTTCCCCACTAATAACTTTACTACAGAAAAAAAAAAAAAAAAGAAAAAAAAAAGAAAAAAAAAAAAAAAAAAAAAGAAAAAGAAAAAGAAAAAGATGAACCATATTTATCTGAATGACAGAAGATCAAGCAATCAGAGATATGATGAAATAAGACATCACTTATTCTTTCTACTGGCCTCTGAAAATTACTTCCTAAGTGCATTCCTGACCATTTTCTGAAACAAATGCTTACATTTCCATGTACTATTCTGTCTTTCCACAATTTCTCCTGGCAGATTGCAGTATCCCTGTCCTCACAGTTAATGTAAGCACCCAGGTCTGAGTCTCATGCAGTGAAACCTGGCTCTTAGCAGTTCTATTTGTCTCAAATAATTAATTCTGTACTGAATAGTAAGACATGGTTCTCAAAAGTAACCAGTGTTCACTGGACCCTTAATGTTTTCAGAACATCAGAAAACTCTCATATGGAAATTCAATTTTTTGGAAGGTTTGGTATTTTTTTAATTACACACTTACAAAATTTTTAATTTATTTTTTTGCCACAATCCTGAGTAATTTTTCTCAGTCTTTAATAGTACGACCAGTTGTTCCCCAGGTACCAACCCCCAGAGCAGGAAGACAGGGATGTGGAGCGTGGCACCTACAGGACAACCCGGGGAGGTTTAGATTGGATATTAGGAAAATTTCATCACTGAAAAAGTTGTCAGGCAATTGAATGAGCTGCCCAGGGCAGTGGTGGTGGTGTCACCATTCCTAGAGGGATTTCAAGGCCATGTAGCTGTGATGCTGAAGGACATGGGTCAGTGGTGGCCTTAACAGTGTTGGGTTAATGGCTGGACTTGATCTTAAAGGTCTTTTCCAAACTAAACAACTCTGTGATTCTGTATCTTTTCAGTCTGAGTTCAGGAATCAGATGCTAATGGCACACAACACCACCAAAACGTTGAACAAATAACAATTTTAAGTTCCAGAAGTTTAAAATACTGATTTCTGCTACCCTTGAAAGGTCTCTAATACCCAATAATCTTTTATGAAATGCAGATTCAGATATGATTTACTCTAGTGTAAAATTAGGAGTAAATTATTGAAATCTGTGATTAACACATTTCTTCTAAGAAGGCTGTGCCCCTGTACATAATATTGGGTTAGACTGAGAATTTGTATTGATTCCTATTTAATGGCATCCAGGGAACTGCTAACCCTATGTCTTATAGGACATAAATATTAATTGGATTAAACACATTTTGGCACATGAGGGTTGGTGAGATTGAGTCATCTGTCATCCAGTTAAAGGTCTGAACAACAGCTCAAGGGTGCCATAGGTCAGGAAGAGAACCCTGAAGGTGAACAGCTTATTATATACCAAGGGTTTGCAATTTCCCTGTTTCCACATTCTAAGGCTGAACATTTCTGCAATTCAATGAAGATGATTGGATCACATTTTAAAGCTGAGACACAAATAGTATTATAACTTCCTGGGATTTTATGATCCATTCCTTTGAACACACCGTGCTGCTTTAAATAAACAAACAAACCCAGAATATTATCTCACCTCCTATGCAAAAAATACAAAACTAACAGAGCCTCATCTTTCCAGCATTTAAATGTTCTAATGATGTCAAGGGAAGTCTGTGTGTGTTCAGCTTTGCTAAAGAGGAAGAAATGACACATAACCAGGCAGCCAGGGCTGCTTGCAGGGAGGACTGCTGGAATTCCAGGCAATGCTGGAATTCACAACACTTTGTTCACATCAATGGATCTGAACAGTTCCAACTGGGTAAATGTAATTTACACCTATTAAATCCAGGCAGAGAACAATGGGATAATCTGGGAAATCAATTCTGCAGAGTGCACAGCTTTGCAGGAAGTTAAAGAAGTTTGGATCTCAAAATTCAAAACTTAAAGTCCAAGGTTTCTAGGCTTCTGTGGAAACTGTCACCAAAAAGTGACAACTCATTTAATCCTTAAGCATTGATTGTTCTTTTTGTGCCCAGGATGAGTGTAGCTTCCAGAGCTGCTTCTAGACTGTTTTCTAGCATTACTTGTAGAGTATCTTCTAGAGCTGGTTCCAGAATTTTCTAGCTGCCTTTCTAGATTAACTTCTAAATTATTTTCTGGAGTTGCTCTTAGATCTTCTTTCAAGAGTAGCTTTTAGAGTGGTTTCTAGAGTCACTTCTAGATTGCTTTCTAGATTTTTCTAGATTTTGATGAGAAAAATACTCCTGTTCTTAAGATATGAAGATAAACCAGGGAGCAACTGTGTCTCTGTGCTGACTTACTTGAAATCTTTGCTTTTGCAGAAGGGTTGTGCTGCGAGTATGAAATGCACCTGACACCACTTTAAACATTGTGTAAGCTGAAAGTCCAAAGTAAATGGGTTTTATTGAAAAAAATGGGAAAGATTATAGCTCTGTTTATAAAGTTGGAAATACATTTACATAAGAAACACATAAAACCAGCAATTGCATGCATACTGATATCATCCTCTGCTTATAGCTGTGATATCAGATTTTTTTTCTTTCTCCTCTTCTGATGTGTCTAGCAGGCAGTTAAAAGCTCCTCCTTGGGAGGGTTTTACTACCAAATAAAACCACAGTGTTTTGCAGGGTGATTTTCAATCTCTGAATTTCCATCGCTGGGTTTTTGTTTTATATTTTTACTTTCATCCAGACAGCTGTCAAATAAATTTAATTTCAGAGCATTCATATCCCTAATTTTTAAATTAATACCTTTTTTTTCTTGTGATTTTGCTTTTTTCTTGTTGTTGTTGTGTCATGCCTAACAGAATAATCAACTAAACTTCAGAATGTTATCTGGTACTGAATTTCTTACAGAAGTAGAGGGAGACTTTAAATATCTTTTTTGTGTTCATTCATTTTCACTCCTTTTTCAGAGCTAGAAGTCGACTTTTACTTTTAAATTGTATTTCCACATAACCATTTTTGTGGAAACAAGTTGGGTTTACATGAAGTACGTGTGATAGGAATTTTTGCTGCAATGCAACAGTTTGCCTGTTGGTTTAGCAGAACCTTTCCTGTGACCATCCATTCCACTTAACAAAACACTTCCCTTTGCAAGGTTTCACTCATTAAGAGAGCAGAACTTTGGCCATCTCTTACTTTGCATCAATGGTAATATTTTCATGTATACACCTGGACTTGGCACACACAACAGAGGAGTTTCAGGCTGTTGCAACTGATTTTTTTTAGCAGATGGGTGCTGGGATGGGACCAAAATCAAATTAGTACAGTACAGGAGGCAACAGAACCAATTACACTTAGTGCTATTGGTGCACTCAATCCAGTGAGCACTGAGGGCAATTCAAATGGAAGCCCATGTTCCTAAAAATGTTATATGTAGTTCACTCACAATTTGATAAATGTAATGATTGAACTTAAAAAAAAAAATAAAAAAATCTTATTTAAATTCCTATTTCAGTCCTTGAACTGTCCATAACTACCTGCTCACTCTTTAGAGAAACTCCTAAACCTCACTCAAGATCATCCTCATTGTACTTGCCCAGGGTTTTCCTCTGGTTCTTTAGATGTGGACAAGGAAGTTGGCAATAGGAGCTGCAGGAGGACCAAGGAACCTTTGTGCAGTAGTGTTCCCATGGAGGTTCCAGCAGGGAATGTCACCAAGGGAATATGCAGAGCTGGCACTGGGAAGATGAAGCTGAGGGACAAGTGGGCAGAAAGATACTGGGACCACCTGCTGGGATCTAGTGCTCTGGGGGAAGCAGACAGCACAGTTTGTCTGAGGGATTGTACTTGGGAACTTCCTGGGGGATAAGACATCAAAACTGAATTCACATTTATGTTTTCCTCAGCAAATCTTTTCTCTGTGGTAGATCTGGGACAAATTTCCCTTTTTCATTAGCTCAGGGTCATGTACATAGGAATGACCTTTAAGTATAATATTCTTCATCCAGGTAATTTCACTGAGATAAAAACTATTGCAGACAGGAAACCTGAGCAGTATAAATTTTGACTACCATATCTATTTTACCCAAGAAAAATTGGTTTGTTTGTTTTTCAAGTTGCTGCTCCATGGGCACCTGCAGGAGAGCCCTCATGATGTTAGTAATGCTAAAGTTATTTTCTTCTACCTGGGTCATCTCTCCTTAAGTTTTAGATAAATTTGAGGTCTATTATTAGATAGATGTCTTTACTTAAAATTATTTAAAGTTAATAGAACATAGGTGCAAGAAACCCAGAAAGAGGGACCTTTGTGTCTGTGACTGCTGAGAGGTCCCCATCCAAGTCTGACCAGGCTTTCCTCATCCTCTTTTTGTTTGTTTCTTTGGTTGGTTGGTTGGTTTTTACTTAAATGAACTGCAGCTTAAGGAAATTACTTCTTAGTGTGTGGAGGTCATGCCTTTCAGTACATATTTGGGGAAAGCAAGAGCTTAAGCAAATGGAAAAGCTTCAACATTGTTAATTTAGCTATGGTATCACTTTAAGCTCTATGTTTCTGCAGTATGAAGAGCTCCAGTTTTGACAGACTGTACCAGGGATAACATAAAATTAGGAAAAAAGTGAACAACTATAAACATTTTACAAATTGAATTCCAGAGTAATTGTTTTTCTTCACTCATCCACAACCCATTTCATTTTAAAAACCAGAAATTTCACAGCATTTTAGACACAAAATAAAATATGTAGCAAACACCTCTTTGTATCATGACTTAAAAACTCTTCCTGATAAACAACATTTGTGTTGCCATATTTTAGTATCAAAATAGCTTCATACAGAACACGGTCAGATTCTTTTATCATCTAAATAATTTCATTACAGCCCATTCAGAACATCTTTTAGGTTTATCATTTTAAATGCATTCTTCCTATGTGTTTGTCCTCTATGTTTTTTTTTTTTCTCCTGTAAGGGCTTCATGGTATTTTAAATGCAAGCTTTTCGTTGAAATCTTTGTAATGACTCCTGATGAAGAGTGGGGAAATCTGTGCATTAGACTGATGTGAGCTCTATTCCCTTCAGTAAGAGTTTTCTATTTTAAAACAAATGTTACTGGTTCCAGTTTAGTTCTTATGATGACTACAGTTGACCTCAATGGGATTTTGGTCAAGTCCTAAAAGAAAATCCGGTCATTGAGGTTTTAGTAAAATCATTATGATACTACTAAAAGTAATTTTTTTTAACATTAATTACACTGCATGTCTCCCTCTCTCTTTGTCATCTATCTTTTTCAGACTATAGACATGATAATACTAAAAGTTGCTATTTCTCAGAAGCTCCATAAAACAAAGTTCCAAGCTGCCCTGTGTACCAGAGAAGGAAGATTCCCTGGGTTATTTAATTCAATACTATCCTATCATACTCAATGAACCATGTCCCTAGAGACCTTGTATTCAAAGTACAGGAGAAAAGAAATGGAAGATCAGAAAGAGCACAGATAAAAACTGGAGGATGCTCATCAGGATATTTGACAGTCACATCAGCACACCATTAGCATATTAGCATCTTTTTTAATTGGAGTTACCACAACAAATTATTTCTCCTCCTCCGGCCACAGGAGGTAGGAACTATTTTACCTTTGTCAGTGATATGATGGGGCTGACTATTACATCACTGCTAACCTTAGTTTTTATATCCTTTTGAACTGTAAGGTATTGGCAGCTGATAACTTATTGCAGCAGGTGTAGTTATGTGATCTGGGATACCAGGAAGCCCATTACAAAGGTTCAAACCAAATGAGGCCAGCAAGATCCTGAGTATATCAGAAATAAAAGTAAAGTACTACCAAAAAAATCCCATGTGCATCACTATAAAATCATGTTAAGCTGCCTCATTCAAATTTAACAGGCAGAACAGAGCCTTGCAATTAATGTCACTATCTGTTATTTTCTTTGTAAATGATGTGGTTTTTCTTCAAATAGTCTCTGCTTTGCTGTCATCTACCCCCATAATACCTAAATCCCTTTCCAGTGGGATAAAGGTTGATTTAATTCCTCCGAGTGTTAAGAAATGTCATGAATGTGTCTTGCATCTTGTAAGAAGAGAGAAGCACACCAAGATGCTTTCATCATGAGTTGACTTAAAAACTAGAGCTGTGCATGTAAATGAAACTGGTACCCTTTATTGAAAATTTTATTATTTACTATTTTTATTTATGGAAGACCTTGCTTTGTAGAGAAAGGGTACAGCTCACTAAGCAGTTCTCATGTAGAGATATAGGGTGAGCTGCACTCAGCGAGACATTTTACAGTTTTAAGATTTAAAAAAAGACTATTTGAAGAAAAACCACATCATGTACAAATTTTAAAAATAGCTCATTTTTCTCCACCCTTCAAAAAGGATGCGAGTTCTAGTGACAATTCAGGGATCCTGATAAAACATCTGAGAGTCTTGAGGGAACTTGCAGATGAAGTTCTACCAGTGGCTAAGCCACTACCCAACCTACTTGAAATTAAGTTGCCAGTGACAGGAGAAGGGGAGACATAACCTCCGTTTTTTAAAAGGAAAAATAGAAAGACTCAGGGAACTACAAGCTGGTCAGTCTCACCTGGCAAGATCACAGAGGAGATCCTCCTGGAAACTGTGCTAAGAGAGAGGTGACTGGTGACAGTCAGGCTTCACTAAGGACAAATCATGCCTGACAAACTTGGTGACAGCACAAGTGGGTAAGTGAAGAGAGACTGATGTCAACTACCTGGACTTATGAAAAGAATTTGATACTGTCCCACAAGGCATCCTTGTGTCTGAAATGAAGAGGTTCAGATCTGGACCACTCAGTGGATAAGGAATTGGCTGGATGGTTGCACCCAGCAGCAAAATGTCCATGGAGAGACCAGTGAGGAGAGGTGTCCCTCAGGGGTCCATAGTGGGAAGTATGTAAGGATAAGTTTAACTCATGATGATTAAGCTCAAGAATTTAATCAGATTGTGATCTATTTCATCTCACTTCATGGCACAGACTGAATAAACTGCCAGTTAAAACTTTAGAAAGTGGAAGCAACACAGCAAATCAGAAAGAATAATCAATGACAAAGTGCATTTAATCTATTTCTGAACAAAGAGAGGAATGAGTATTATCTCCTACATGTATTGAAATTCCATCTATGTTAGATGTTCACTTAGTTACCAGGAGGGCTATTTTATTTTCCCTTTTAAAGCTGGCAGATTGTGACAATGTTCTTGCACTTAAAAGATTCTTTGCTGTAGCTTGTTCTGCACACAATGCCTCACACCTTAAATGATTTTAGAAACAGAAATGACACCAGACTGCATGTCAGCTTTCTTCCTAATGTCTCATGGGGGTCTGCCTATTTCAGAAAATCCTTTTCTCTGTGCCATACAATTAGCAAAGCAGCTTATTATGAAATATCTCATGGTTATGAATATAAGGTGCTCAATAGTGAGATATTTTGTACATGTCTGCTGCAATCCAGTAGTTCTTATTTCATCATATTATTACTCAGATTTTTGGCCAAGGTACATGATGGACTTGGCTTTTGAAAGCAATGACGTATGGATACAATAAGGTGCATCCTCTCAGGATCCTCTCAGAATGTTCCTTTCTTACTGACTTTCTGTATTGATTGCCTTGACTTTTTGGTATAGCTAATGCACTGAAAGCCTCTGACAGACATTTTATTAGTATTCCATTAAGATCAGGAAGGCCCCTGATGACTATCCTGGCTGACACACTGATTTTTTTTTTTTTACATACAATCATTCCAGTACTAAGCCTACATATAGAAATACTTGCAAATTTAAGTAAACTACAAATCAGTACAGAACTTACCAGCTTCAGAACTTCATGAATAAATTCAGCTGGGTTTGGACTGCACTTCCTCAGGGCCATCATCTGTAACAGATTCAGAGAACTGTGAATGTAGAAACATATAAAAGTCTTTTCCAGTTACAAAGAAATCCCTAGATGAGTAAAGAGGTGGAAGTCAGTAAGTGTGAGAGGGCTGCACTCACCATACAGCTCTAGAACAGGCTGGCCTTAGAGCTGGGCTCATTCCCTGCTGCACACTGATTGCATGACCTGAGCCTTATACATGCAGCTTAGTCCCATTTACCCTTTATCTTAATTACTATAATTGAAGGCTACAGGCTGAAGTGGTCCTCAGGCAAGAGAAAATTAACATGGCAATTCAACTCCTGGCCTTGTCCCACCTGTGTATGATTGTTAACCAACCCCCTTCAGTTTCCAAGCTACAAATGAGTGATATTATTATAGTAAACTCCTTATTTTACACAGAGGAATGGTTCTGCAAGTGAGGTTTCTGGTACTCTGCTGTCCAGGCTGCTCTAATCTACTGTTGTGAGAGTGGAAGGTGGAATCAAAGGGCATGCCTAGAAATAATCAAGGCACTGCTCTGTAAACACATGGCAAATAAGTTATTAAACACCTCCACACACACATTTGTCCCTCTCTCCAAGCACAGTCAGCACCAGCTGTAACCCAATTAAACTCAACAGTTCACAGGTGTTCAGTGCACTGATTATAACACAAAAAACTCTACTCTTTAGGCTTAACATTTTTACTGCTATTCAAGTTCCATGCATTGAGAAAAATGTAAAATAAAAAAAAAATCATAGGGACTAAATCCCTTTTGTAAGATGTACAAAAAGAAGAAATGCCTTGAGATAAATTTTGGGGTTAATTACAGCATGTCTGCAGACTGCCTCATCCCTCCTCCTGCAGCACTACCTTACAACTCTTACAATTCAAGAAATCTCATAGTATGGATTCAGCTTGAAGGCTCACTATGAAAGCAGAGCATGTATTTAACAAAAGAACCATGGAATTTGATCAAACAATATCACAGTAATTCCAAAGAGACCTCTGCCATATAATAACATTCTCCATCTGATCAGCAGCCTGTGCCAGACTCATTGCAGATGCTGGAGTCCTCTTCTGGACATTCTATTCCTACAGCTATTCAAGCAACCCCCAACTGCTCTGTGGATGATTCTTTACCTGCAGCTTTTACAGCCTACCTGCCTGTATGCATGCATTTGTTAGCTACTGAATTTTTAACCTCTTAAATTGAACGTATTCTCTCACACATCTGTGGTGTCATCTGCTGGGTGATTATCTGTAGTGGTCAGTTTTGGAGTATCACAGTACAGAGTCTGCAAATTACTGTGGGGTGATTCTGAATATCACTTTATCCTTAGAGTCTTGTGCCTGGGAGCTGGGAGAGGACAGACCTTTAATGGTGGGATCAAATTATGGCTTCTGTTCCTGGATTGCACATAGAAAAGGAAACTGGGAGAGAGACTGCCTTGTGCTGGAAGTCACTGGGTTGCAATGGAAGTTTGTCTGGCTCTGGAGGTGTAATCTGACTCTTTTATCTGTCTGGCCCAACACAGACAATGCTACAGCTCCATCCTGCTATGCCACCTCGGAAAGCTGTGAATAGTTTAGGGCAGAGCAGGAAAGAATATCTGGGGTTTTATTTTAGCTCTGACAAAGTTTCTGCCTGCCATGGTCAGGAAGCATTTAAGTAAGAAGAGATGGGAGAACCTTTTCACTTCCCCTGTCTTAGAAGCCAAGTTACCTTTGGGAATACATTATCCTGTTTCAGTCAGTGAAGGGGAATAATCAGTCACCTTGCCATGGATGCAGAGGACACAAAAAAAAAAGAATTCATATTTAGAGGTCTGTGTTTCACCTAATTTTAGTCTACAAATATTTAATTATCTAGAAAAAACTCATACTTCTGGGATGGTTTGTTCCATCTAGCCTAGACAGCTATTTTCAAGAGACTGAACTTTACCAATTGCAAGAAGGAGCCCAGATTTGTGTAGCTTACACTAGATGCTTTTTCCACAGCTTAAGTTAGAATCCAAGACTTGAAGATATTTTTTATGCTACGGAGTATTTTTCTACAGAGGTTCTAATTTAACCTTGAGTCTTTGGAATCACTACAGGATTCTCTCACTGAGAGAAATGATTCAGCCAACACAGAAAAGTCAGTCTAGATGGTCACGACAGTACCTTTGCCTTCTTAGGCTCAAAATTTTATGAAAATTTGACAGTACCTGCCCTTTGTCTCAAAATAGCCACTGAGTCACTGACTGTAATTACAAAAGCTGTAACAGTAAAGAGAATTTATGGACTTTATCACCAAAGTTATTTTGCATATATTAAGACTTTATGTGTTCCACAAGTATTACAAGAAATCCCATAATAAATACAGGTTTTAACTACCTCTGAAAAATCATGAAGCTTTCAAATAAATTGCAAATGAACATGACCTGTGTTATCCAGGAGCACAGAATCCTCTTTTGTCTTCCAATATGAGAATCCTAGGTGGTACCAGAACACAAAGTAAGCCCAGATAATAGAATCTGAACAGTATGAGTTTTCAGCCTTTTGTTTTAGTCCTCATTTCAGTGTCAGCCCTCATTTCAGTTCAGGTATTTAAGTCAAATACATTCCCATGTTGACTCTTGCTCTACTCTTTCATATTGTTCCTATTTTTTTTTCATAATGTTCCTATCTCCTTGCATAATGCTGAACTATTTATCCTCCCTAATAACAAAGAAAGAAAATTGTGCTTTTAAATTTCTGAAAATATTCACTTTTCAAAAGCATGTTAGAGAAGAGGAGGGGTAACAAAAGGAAACACTTCAAAATAAATTTTCAGGAGATCCGGGTGCTAACCTGCTTCTTGGCAGTGAAGACACTTTACAAGAAGCTTTCTTGTAAAGAAAAGAATGCTTTTTGTTGCTGATGTGTGTCTAGATAAAAATCCAGAACAATTTATAAATTCTATATTCATAGGAATCCTGATAAGTAACAAAAAGCCTTTTAAAAATTGAAAAGTTCACACTTTAAACAGAGTGACCCTTCCCCTCTACTGAACACTGGTGATAAATGCTTGGATTATGTTTCCAGTACTGGTCTTCCCAATAAAAGAGAGACATGGACATGCTGGAGTGAATCCAGTGAAGTTCTACAAAGATGATTGAAGGTCGATTAATCTCACCACACAGCAAAATCTACAAAAAAAAAAAAACCCCAGAATTCAAAGGACAGTAATCAGAAAGATTGGCACATCACTTTCAGGTTCATTCCTAATAATAAGTAAATATTCTACTATGTTTTTAAAAAAAAAGACTCACTTTTTCATCAGTTATATAACCACAACTTCATTTGGAATGAACAAGATAAATACTTTTACCTAATATATTCAGTCCAACTTGATGCAAGGACAAAAAGCAGCTCTGTTAAGTAGCTGAAGGCATGGCTAGCAGGCACCACTGTTTAAATAATTGTAGCCTTGAGCCTCATTTTGCATCAGCCAAGCAACTAACCCTTTCTTTTGCCTCCTCCAGATTCAAAGAATTTTTAACAGTGGTGTGCAGAGGTTTTTTGCAAGGTCATCCTTTTTTATAACATCGTGTGAGTGCTGTGTAGGAGAGACACTGCAGAAGTTACAGCTCTGTAAACTCACTCCATGAAGACCAGATGATGGATCTCCAGCTTTTGTTGCAACACTGAAAATCTGGTTTTATTCTCCAGGTACAGAATAAACCAACAGATTTGACCACATAGATGTAGTATAAATTTTCACTGATGATAACAGTTTAACAATTGCAAAAAAAATAGGATAATAATGAGAATGAATAAAGGTCACTAATACAAAGGAGCAAGGAAATCCCCAAGTACAGTTTTTACAAAGTTTGTCCCTGTTTTTAGTGAGGTTTAAATCCTTACCTGATGGGCATAATTTAATTAACAGACCAACACAGGAATATTGCATTTGTATTATCCCTTTCCATAGCACTTCCAATGCTTTGGAAGCATAGTCCATTTGTCACTTCAAACTCCTAGTAACATTTTCTCTTTTTTTTTTCTGTTTCTTTCCCAATAACCTGCCATTGTTTTGCTTTTTGGCTTAATACAGTAAAAGAAGGAATATTTTCTCAGAGTTACCTCAAATAACACCACGATACCTGTTTTGAGTGTTAATAGAACTCTGATTTCTACACTTTGGGCTGCTTTTTTCTTACAATGCTTTTCATCAACATCTGATTTTATTTCTTATTTTCCAGTCAAAACCATGACTTCCTTCTGCCATTCCTACACTCAGCTTTTACTCCTATGCCTAAGACAGAATCACCAGTAACATTTGTCAGCTCACTACAATATCCTTTTTTAGATTATACCTGAGAACATTGAAAGGCACAGGTTTTAGCATAGATCCTTTGGGATTATGTTGGCAACTTCCCCTAATTATGAAAACTGTAATTATTTCCTATCTTTTGTTCCTATTCATTAATCAGCAGGTAATTCATGGGAGGACTTTTCTTTTTATACCGTGACAACTTAGTTCCCTTTGAAGGGAAATGTTTTAAGAAGCTCTTTGAAAATCCAAGTACACTGTTTATACATGAGTTTAAGAAGTGTACTCTTAAAGGACATTTTTATGTATGGAAAAGTGAGTTTCATGTCTTTTTTTTTAGTGGGAGTGGGGGGCTGTGATTATTTCTTTATGCTTTGTTTGACCTTTTGATAACATTTCTATGAAACTTCATGAATATTATAATTTTTGAGGAATAAAATTTCATTAATAATCCATGCAATATAATGAAATAGTTTGTGATGTATTTCAAGATAATTTCATGCAGACCATTTTTTTTAATTTTAACCTTATATTTTATTAAACTTCTGGTTGGAATAATTTCTTTAATGTTTATATAATATTCCATCAAAATTTAAGAAGATATTTCCTGAGTAATGAACTATTTCATAATTACTTCTATGATTTTTTTTTACTCTATGAAACTCATCTTCTATGTTTGGAAATATGTCTGTATAAGATATCTTATCTGAAGCATTTGTAAAAGTTTAACTGATCACATTTCAACATATCCACTATTTATTTTTAAGAGAAAACATACAAATACTTAATGTAAATTACTCTCCATTGCCAGTTTCATCTTTAACCTATTATCTTCCCATTAAGTTTTAATGCATTCTGCAGCTAAGCAAACAATTCAACAAAATTTCAGAACCACTCACATGATCAGCTGTGCAGCTCTGGGCTTTCAGTGCAGTTTATCTTCTGATAAACCATTGAAACACTGCAGTAGAAGGCTCCTCCTTCAACCTGAGAACCTGAGCATTATTTCTAAGCTTTCTTACCTGCTTATGTTGGTGGCCTGGGTTGTGTCCAGGGATGAAGAGCAGATACCTATGGATTGGTTTCCAGAAAGCAAACTGTGTCTTCCCCTTGGCTGAGTTCTCAGCAGCTGTTGCCAGATGTTGCGCTTCTGAAGTTTTCAGATTTTTTCTGAAACATCAGTTCTGAAATGCCACCTTTGTGGCTTTTTTTGACCAGGAGCTGTGCAGAATGGAGCTGAGAAGTTGCCTTACATACTGTGAGCTAAATTGGCCTTCTGGGGCTATGGCAGCTGAGACTCACAGAAAAAAATAGTAAAGCTTTGTGGGCCTTTCTCACAGGCAGAGCAAATCCCTTATCAGCAGGGCCAAAAAAACCACCTTTTTTTTTTTTTTTTTTAGGAAGCTGGAGATGTCTTGAAGTTACCCAATATAGCTTGTTTGTGCTGAAAAACCAATAACATTGTGCTTTGTATTGGAAAACCCACTGTAAAGAATTGCTGTAGTTTTTGTTGTACTCTGAATTTCCTGTAGACAAACATGAAATATATATTGTCAGAAGCAGAAGGGCTGGCAGTGTTCTCAGATTCCTTCCTCATTTGTGCTCTGCTGAATTTCTGTACTTTCACATATTTTCAAGCTTACACTCTATATATTTCCCCTGAAGAGCATACCTGCTGCTAAGAAGCTGTGCTTGTACTGGGTAAATGTCTGTGTAGATGGTTTCAAAGTAGATATGTTGAAGACATGATAAAATGCTGATAAAATGCTATAAAGTATACCCCACACAGTGATACAAGGCAGTAGTCTGAAATGGAGGTTATCACATGCAAAGATAAAACACTATAGATTACATCTCACCCAGTTCTGGAACATGATAGTTTTGACAGCATCTTAAAAAAAAAAGGAATTCCATGAGCTTGTTACTTCAGGCAAAACACTGCACCCAATGACAAGGCAAATTTATCTGGATGGTGTCTAGGTTTTGCAGTACTTGGCAAGTCTGTTTCCTGTTCAGTTTTTGTCACTAGACATTGCAGGGACAGCTGGGGACTGGAAAGTAGGAGAGGAGAAGGGAAGCTGGCTGGGCAACTGAGTGTAAGATTAGCAGGAAGAAGGACTTTTGATGGCCACTGAACTGCTGCTTTTCTGAGAAGTGATATTTTTTTACCAGGTTTTGAAAACAAGGGATTGAGTGTGTTTGTGTGTAGAGCAACAGGAAAAATACTGTCATACACCTTTGTAGCATTTGTATTCCCTCCAGGTAATCCTAGAGCCAGAAGGTAACTGTGTGAGCTGTGTTACTGCAGAACTCCCCCTATACCACAGAGCTGAGACAAAAGATGCTCCATGAGCTGCCAAGGTCACCCAGGTAATGTGCTCCAGAGCTGCCACACATTCACTCTCCTCTGTTTTCTTTCTATCCAAGTAACACCAGCAGAGCCTGGAGGTGCCCACAGTCATGCACAGCTCCATAGACATTGATATTTGTTATTATTCTGTAAAGGAGAGATGAGTTCTCTGTTTGACAGCAATCTGCGTGCTGCTTGCATATGGTGTTCCATTTGCTACTAATCCATAGGAAGACAGTACTAATTTCTGTGGAAAGAATTATAATCATGTCCCCAAGTCTTATGAGGAGGAGCTGAGAGCCCTGGGGGTGTTCAGCCTGGGGACAAGGAGGCTGAGAGGAAACCTTCTCACCCTCTACAACTCCTGAAAGGAGGTTGGAGGGAGGTGGGTGTCTGTTTCTTCTGCCAAGTTCCAAGTCGCAGAACAAGAGGAAATGGCCTCAAGTTGTCCCAGGGGAAGTTTACATTGGATACAAGGAAAAAATTCCTTACCAAAACTGTTGTCAGGCCCTGGAACAGGCTGCCTGTGGCACTGGTGTAGTCACCATCCCTGGAGGTATTTAGAAGATGTGTAGATGGGGCACTTAGTGGTGGCTTCTGGTTCAGTGGTGGCCTTGGCAGTGCTGGGCTAATGGCTGGACTTCAAGGTCTTTTACAACCAAAATGATTTTGTGATCTGTAAGAATATCTGTAAAAACCAGACCTGTGGCTGCATTAAAAACATAAACCATCCAGCATACACAAATGTTTTAATTATTACTGCAATTTTTTAAGTAACTACAGTTAAAAGATGCCTACAGCTATTGGTTTTTGAATGAATGAAACAATTCTTAGAAGTAAAAATAAGAAAAAAAAAATGGTTTTGTCTTCCCCTTTAGTTACTCACAACAGCTATGGGTGAAAATAAAAAAATTCCCAGCTCCTCAGATCTAGGCAGTAAGAATTTATAAAACATGAATGTGCCATCTAGCGTGAAGCTAAGAAAGAGGTGTGTTTAATCCTGATTATTTACTCAGTATCTGCCTCTTGTGCTTGCCAGACCGAATCAAAAATAGCACTCTCCTCATGCAGTGACAACTAATACCACTGTATTTTTGCACATGCTAGTGTTATTTTTGACAAAAAAAAAAGATTCCTAAGATGTGTTTAAGGTGAAGCACCTTCATTTTTGAATTTCCACATCAGAATGCCATGACAACAGTGACTGCTCAGCTCTGCTTCCAAGTAAAGTGGAAGGCAGCTTGCATTATCCACCATTCTGGACTCTGTTCTTCCAAACAAGAATTAAGCTTCCTTTTGAGACAGCCTGGTGAGGCAGACACATTATGGCATTTTCAGAATGAATATTTATAGTCTTCCACCCAACTGTTTTCTGCGAGTCACTCCTGCAAACCAGAAATCTTTGGAGTAACAATCACAGCATACAGACAGAAATGCCAGTTTTGTAGTGAAGAGTCAGATGTTCCCACCCCATGGCTTGTGGACCCATGATGCTCATAGTCACAGCATAGTCAAGAGTTTTTTATTAAAAAAAAAACCCACTGAGGAGCATTAAATTATAGTGATTCTTGCAGGGCAGTTTTTGCTAAACATCAGTGCCCACTGGCCCAAGTGCTGGGGACTTGGCCACAGAGGGTCTCATAGAGGCTCAGGAAATTTGACTGATTTCTGGCAGTGTCTATATTTGAAAAGATTTTAATGAGTTTCAAAGGCAAATCTTCTTGACTGTGCTTAAAACTCATCATAAAGGTCCCTCCTGTTGCTCTTGCTCCCTTGGCACTTCCCTTAGGGCTCTTCACACTTTTTTATCATAGAGAAATTTAGTCCTGCTCCTTATAAAAAAAATACATTCTGTCTCCTCCTTATAGGACCAGGATCCATCAGCACACTGATAGCTGAGTTAGAATAGATTCAGGTGTCATATGAGAAAAGGCAGCACTGCCTTTCTGTACCAGAATATTTCCAGAGACTGTGACCTGGGGATTAAAAAGAAACCCCAGTTAAGGTGAACTCTGTGCTGCACCTTTGTGAGAAATCTTCCTGTATCTCCATGGGTGTCTGCCACTTCATCATCTGATTTCATCCTCTGCAAACTTCCCCAGTTTGATGTTGAGATTTATTCTGAATACTTCCAGTGAAAGCAATTTCACAAACTCCTCTGGCAGCTAATTTCCCTGCCTAAGCAGAAATAAGATGATGAACTTTGGAAAAAAGCTTTCTGCAGCTTCCAGATGTAAATATGTCTTCTGAACTGAAACCACCCCATCACCTAAAAGGAGCTGATACAACTAGGACTACAGAGTGAAATTTCATACAACACAAGCACACCAATATGCTAAGATCTTCTACCATTATATTTTCTGCCTGCAGAAAATGTAAATACAGGAGTAAAGCACAAAAACTTTCAAAG
Source organism: Heliangelus exortis (assembly GCF_036169615.1). Lineage (NCBI taxonomy): Eukaryota > Metazoa > Chordata > Aves > Apodiformes > Trochilidae > Heliangelus > Heliangelus exortis. The sequence goes on from NC_092431.1 coordinate 3,670,173, forward strand.
AACATGTTCCCTTTGTACAGGTTTAAAAAAAAGAAAAAAAAAAAAAAAAGAAAAAAAGAATAAAAGAAAAAAAAACTATAAAATGCAATCCAAACTGAACTAAAGTAAAAAATTAATGCCTGGAAAGAAATAAATTGAAATAGTTACATACTTGTCATCTAGACACTTGCACTGCTACAGTGGGAACAAAAGCAATGTTTTCTTTTTTTCTTTTCTTCCATAGCTATAGAGCAGAAAAAAAAAAAAAAAAGTAAATTGAATTGAATAAGCTCTTGCTTAATTTATTGGATTAATTTTAAAATACACCTCATAATGACTTTATCCTCTGAGAAGTTTCAGAAGCTTTTAATGCTTAAAAGGCCAGATGCTGTACTGTGCTGTGTATACTGAGGCATAGCAGGTCTTACTAGATGAAGAAATCACATCCTTAAAAGGCTTTTGTGCCTCAGAAATGCACACACGGGTAATTTGCCTGACATTTAAAAAATTTAATTTAGGGTTCTTAGGAAAGAGACATAATCATCAAATAACAGCTCACTTTCCATCCATAGAAATTCCTTAATAGTTCTAAATATGATGCACACTCTGAAAAATTACTTGACTCAGAACCATGAACTTTTAACACAATTAATTTAATTTGTAAATTGAACAATATGCATCATTAATGACTCACAATTTCCAATCTGCTGAATGGTTTCTGCCTTAACCCCTTTTCTGCACACTTTACTTTGCCTTTAGGTTTTGTGCAGCTTCCCCACCTTAACTCCATAATGTCCAATTGGCACATTCCTGCTGAGTGATGCTGAGTGTTGGTGATGGCAGCAACCTTGGGTCCTCTGTTCCTCTCCCTCCTTTCAGTTGATGTGGGGGTTAATTTCTTAACTGGAAAATTGTCCCTGGGCTGCAGCAGCTGCCAAGACAAAGGCATTTTCAAACAGGATGAGACCAGTAGAAATGCACCATGGCTGACTGATTTTTTTTCTGAATATTCTGAACCAAAACTGAATATTTGTGTAGTGTGTGCAGATTGATTGGCTCCACCACTGAATTATCCTTACATTCAGGACTGGTGTTTGAAGGTATCAAATGACTGTAAACTTCAGTCATTTCTAAGGCATTAGTCAAGAGAAGGACAGAGCCAAGAGACTGAGGACTGAAAAGTGAGTAGGACTTGCTACAAGCCATGCACAACTGAAGATAATTACCTGAATGTGACTTAAATCAACCCATCTTCTCATAAAGAGTCCATAAATAAAAAGCTGAATGCACATGACTACAACAGACTTGGAAAGATTCAAGGGTTTGCACTGCTGAAGTGTATTTGACCTAAAAGAAAATGACAGCAAAAGTACCAGCTGAAAATTTGGGAATTAAAAATAATCTTTATCTGGACATGAAAATTATATCCATGATTTTAAATTATAAAGCAATTACTAGGAGACTGAAGGCAGTAAGAAACTCAGTTTTAGTGGTATTTAAATGAATATTTCAAGATTTAAAAAATGAAATAGCCATAAAGTTTTGAACGAAAAAAAAAAAACAACACAACCCACAATATTTTTTTCTATTTTAAAAATCTTAAATATTGTAACAGTAATGACCATTACAGTTCCCTTTGCTTATGACAAGCTAGTGTTGCTGTATGCTGTTTAATTTTTCAAAGAAACTATTTATCCACTCAGCAATCTCCAATGAGAGACTCTGTAGAGCAATTAATTAGGGCACTGATTCAGTAATAAAGTTATCAGCTGATCAGACAAGTTTTTTACAGTTACAGTTAGGTTTAATTTACTGATCAGGTATGATATTTTTATTTTAAAATATATTTAATCAGCACTTATATATAAATCATAAAAGGCATATACTTTGTGAAAAAAAATAATTGATATATTGATGTGGAATTCAAGTATACCTGATAGAGTCTACATGGAAATAATTCTTCCCATTAAACTTTATTAAATGCAAATCAGATGTAGGTTGACTGGGTGAAATAACCCAGAGCATTGCATATTATGCCAGGGAAGGAGAATTATGAAGTGAAGGGGTAGGAAATTAATCCACTTGTGCTTTCAAATCTCTGTCTGCAAATATCTCCCAGTGACACAGGAGGGAATGTCAGCACTGGTCTGATACCAACTTGCTTTAAGTTTAACCACTGAAAAGTTCAATACTGGGCTTATTTGCACTAAGAATCCCCTCTCCAAAACCAAGGACACTACAGGAAGCAGAGGGTTTATTTCACTCAACTTGTGCATCATTTTTCAGTCACTAATACCTTGTCTGAGATGACAGAACTGCTCAGTCCTCCATAACGTGGAACCTTGCATATTGGAAGTTTATCCAAAATGCAGCTGCTGACTGTAGTTCACTGAAGCTTTTAGTGCAAACATTTTTGGAGAAATTCATGGCTGTGCTGCTGGTTTTGATGCATTTCATCTACACTTCCATCTGTGCAGGGGAACACAGTCACTGGTTTGCAAGAGAAGAAATGTCTAAGAATACATAATATATAGGGAGACATGTATAGCAAGAGAATATATGATAGACCTAACAACCTTAAAATTCAACAGAACAATTTTCTGTGTATTTTTCCTCCTTCCTTCATGGATGTACAATAATTGAGAACCACTGAAGCTAAGTGTCTAACTTCTTCCATGTGAAAGCATCTACTACTTGTTCTGTTTGGCTCTACACTCAAGGCAAGAAGCTTCCTTGCCAGGCTCTTGTCACTGCAGGTCTAACCACAGCTCACTTGCTCTGCCTAAATGCATTTCAGCTCCCTCTTGGTTGTAAAAAAAACAACTAATTTTGTAATTATCCTAGCCTGATGTGTCAAAATGATAATGTCACTAAATACTAGTGAAAAGGTCAGAGGAAATAAATAATTACAACTGGTATTATATTTGGCATTAGAAAAGAGAACTTTCTAAGGATTTCAAGTTACATGAAAATACAAAGAATAAATTTTCTTTGCTTTCTTATTAAGAGACGTTCACATTGTAGTATTATTGTAAAATATTCTGTGGCCCAGCACCTGTCTTTTCCTTTTTCTGACGACATTAGGATCTTATTGTGGAAAAAAACCTAATTGGCCCTTTTCAAAATGTACTAAAGCTCTGGAAAATATACTCTAAAAACTCCAAGCACAAGCTCTTCTTGGTTTTTTTAAGAAAACCTTTCAGAATTCTGGGGTAGAATTAAGATTTCTATTAGCATATTCTATAGAGTGGTGAGGATAAGAGAGGTCATCAATCAACTACATTCAGTTGCTTATATATAGAAAGAAAAGGTTGTGTGGTTGACATCCACGTATGTTAGGTCAAACTTTGAGTAACTTCAGTATTTAACATATCTTCATGGATCAGAGAGAGTTTAGTTTTATTTTATACAGCTTTAAAATCCTTCTTTTTTAATGACTTTTATGCACACTGCACTGCTGAAAGCTTATTAATACTTGAGTTAAGTTTTGAATAGCTTATACTAAAGTAAGGCAGAGCAGATTGTGTTATTTATTCTTACTACTTATTGTCATTTCATCCCCATTAAACATTCTCTACTCCCATAGGACATATCAGTTCTGTTGGAAAATGTATTTTCTTTTCAAAACCAAGGATGCATATTGAACTTTTAACATACATTAATGTTAATTAGAAAAGAGAGACTGATAAATAGAAATAGCACAGCTCAGTTTTACAGATACATGTTGAAAACAGGCAAAGCTGAAAGGCAGAAGTGTTGTGTATATATAAATTAGAACTATGTACTCAATCTATATGGAACTGCTCTGAAATTATCAGCATAATCTGTATTTGAGCTTTTAGATCTGAATCATACTTGACTAATAACAAGCAAAGAATCATTCCCAGACCATGTTATCATCAAAGTTTTATCTACTTTACAAGACTTTTCAATGCTCTTTACCAAACCTGGTCTAAATTTCTGCAGAAGAAATGCATTTACTGTAATTTCTGCTTTCCATTGAGAGCTTCCCTATTTCTGTATGAAAAGATGAAAAATAGCTTTTACTTTCACTACTTCCAAAAAGCAGCCAACTTGTTTGGAGTGAAATTTGCAATCTAGACCTGCTTTAAATTCTGGGAGCACCAACTGGACACACATAAGGCAGGAATGTCACCTGACTTTCAGTCAGAAATCCACTGGTTTAGGCTCTCAAACAAGAGGTAGGGCAGGTAATTCAATTTTCTTCTCTACCTGTGGAGATTCAATCCCAGATCTCTCATTACTCAGAAGTGTCTCCAAGTTGACTTGCAATATGTGATCGTGCTCTGCCTTTCCCTGAAGTTATCCCATGAGAGTGCTGCACTTGCTTTCATGGTCCTTACATATTCATTGAAATTAGGACTCAAATCCTGGCATTCTAGATTAGTTCCTAATCCCTAATTTATGAAGTTATTTTCCCTTGTTCTCTCAGAGTGGTTTAATAAACAGCCCTGACTGGACAGACTGCAAGTGCCCCATAGCAAAATATGCTTCACTGTGTCACCAGAGCACTCTCAGCAAGGTGAAAATATTTAACCTGGATCTCCCATGCCCAGGTGAGAGCCTGAACAGTGAAGCAGCACAGGGTGGTTGGACAGGATCACTTCATTTTTCATTCTGAGCCAAGTGCCCATGACAAACCCTTCACTGTTTTGCTAAAGATCTACAAGCATCCAAGCATGAAACGATGTCTTCACTCTTATTGTGAAAATAATTAACCACTGGAAGAGTTTACCTAGGGATATGGCTCATTTCCTATTGTGTGAAGTTTTGAAACACTGCCTGGATATTGTCTGAAAAGAGATTATCTCACAGGAACATAGACATGGACTATTTGAACACCTACTTGTTGGGTCTATGCAGGAGTCAGTGGAATTTGAAGCTTCTTAAGGTGCAGGGCAGCTGAAATGATGCTATGGGTCTCTCTTGTGCATAAAATCTATGAATCTATGAAAAATGCTGCCTTGTAGGTATTTTGTGTGGTTATTTATTGTCCACCCCTTTTGCCTTTTGGTTCATAACTCTGGAAAAAGCTCTACGTTTTTATTCAGTGAAACACGTACTTCAGGCTGTGTCATATAATGTATTCTTGTAATTAATATTTTAATGTTTGTTAACAGAATGGCATCGACAGGATTGGAAAATGCACACTTTTAGTCTTAAGAATTATACAAGCTTCTGTATTTGATTAAAATATTCTGCAAAGTGCTTTGGCACAATGCCAAACAAGAGAATGAAAAGGTCAAAAAAATTTCACTGGTTGGTTCATTTGTAGGCTGGTTCATTAAGTTAAAATTATTATTCTTCATACAAGAGACTGTTGGAAGGAAGTAAAAATTCTATAAAGCTGCTTTGCCATCAATAAATGAATACGTATTTACTAAATTACATATTAATGGGCAATATAAGCACATTATCTTTTTCATTTAGATTTCTAAGTAATATTCAGCCTGAAGTAAGTATATAACACTTCATGTGGTGGTCCTGGGACCTACAACCAGTTCATCCATAGGCAAACACTTTCCACAGCACCAACAGTCACAAGTTTACTTTAAAAAAAAAATGCTGTAGCTACTTCCAAACACAGAAAGATCATGCAAAAGAAATAATGACATAATAAAATGAATTCAGAAAAATATTATGATGGAATCACAGAATAATTTAGTTGGTAAGGGAGCAACAAAGGTGTCAGCTCCAGCCCCCTTGAATCCTGTCCAAATACTGTGTATGACCTTTTCCAATTGTGCTTTGACTATCTCATAGAGTTTTGACAGCCTCTCATGGAGAAAAAAACTTTCCCTTATATTTAATTGGAATTTCCTGAATTTCAATTGGTCTGTTGTCCCTTGGCTTTTCCTTGTGCTCATCCAAGCTGGGTCGGGCTCTGTCACTCCCATATTCTCCCACCAGGTACCTGAAATTTATGTTCTTTAGGCAAAACAATTCCAATTCTCCCAACCTCTTGTACTATGTCCTCCAAAGCAAAGTGCAGAGTATATTTTTTTTACAGAGTTACAGGATTTACATCCTCGAGTCCCTGCAGCTATATAGTGTTTTATAGTGTATATAAGTTTTGCAAGAGAATTAGAATGGCTCTTGTTCTGGTAGAATCTCAGATATATTCACCTGTGTGTCATACAACAGGGGAGAAATCTCCCATTTCTGTCTCACCATGATGAATTGAGGGTTCTGACTGCACATTAATGAATTCTGGTCAGTCATCCAAAGCAGCTGATCTGGGCCTATCATAATCTTGGACACATCTATGTGAGGATGTGCCAAATACTGCTGATAATGGCTGTGCTGCATTGTTGTCAATAGGTGGTCACTACATCTTAACTGGTCCTTTATTGCAGCTGAAACATGCCAGGACTATTACTTTTTTCTTATCTCCTTAAAAACAAGCAACCAACCAAACAAAAAAACCCCAGCATCTTCTGTGTCAAACAGAAAAGGTTTGACTTGTGACGTGCCTCAGCCACCAGGCAAATTAAATAATTTTACATTCGTATCACAAAGAGAAAAACAATTAGTGATACCTTGAAGAAAATTAATGAAGAGCAAAGAGCTCTGAAAGACCACTAGCTCCTTTAGATGGGTTATAATATTAGGGAGTTTTCAATTTAAAAATGTAAAGAAGACTTTAGAGAACATGGACAAGAACATGTAGAGAGACTTAGACAGGCTGGAGAGTTGGGCAGGGAGGAACAAGATGAAATTCAACAAGGGGAAGTGTAGAGTTTTGCATTTGGGGAAGAACAACACGATGTCCCAGTATAGGTTGGGGGCTGAGCTGCTGGAGAGCAGTGTAGGTGAAAGAGACCTGGGGGTCCTGGTAGACAAGAGGATGACCATGAGCCAGCAATGTGCCCTTGTGGCCAAGAAGGCCAATGGCATCCTGGGGTGCATTAGAAAGGGTGTGGTTAGTAGGTCAAGAGAGGTTCTCCTCCCCCTCTATTCTGCATTGGTGAGGCCGCACCTGGAGTATTGTGTCCAGTTCTGGGCCCCTCAGTTCAAGAAGGACAGGGAAGTGCTTGAAAGAGTCCAGCGCAGAGCTACTGAGATGATTAAGGGAGTGGAACATCTCCCTTATGAGGAAAGGCTGAGGGAGCTGGGCCTCTTTAGTTTGGAGAAAAGGAGACTGAGGGGTGACCTCATCAATGTTTTCAAATATGTAAGGGGTGAGTGTCAGGGAGATGGAGTTAGGCTTTTCTCTATGGTGACGAGTGATAGGACAAGGGGTAATGGGTGTAAGTTGGAGCATAGGAGGTTCAAGTTGAATATCAGAAAGAATTTTTTTACTGTAAGGGTGACGGAGCCCTGGAACAGGCTGCCCAGGGGGGTTGTGGAGTCTCCTTCACTGGAGACATTCAAAACCCGCCTGGACACGTTCCTAGGGGATGTACTCTAGGGGGCCCTGCTCTGGCAGGGGGGGTTGGACTAGATGATCTTTCGAGGTCCCTTCCAACCCCTAGGATTCTATGATTCTATGATTCTATGATTCTATGTATTTAAGCTTCCTGCTGTCCTGCTGTTTGACTTCTGTCAAATCTTTCTGAGATGTTTCAGAACCACAAAAATTGGAAAGCAAATAGTAAATGTCTGCCTCATTTGTCAGATTTATGACACTAAGGCTTGGTGTCTTGGTAATATTGACATTACACTTCTTCAGATATTGAACTCTTAAACATTTCCCAAAGAAGTTGTAGTTCCTTGTATGAGTAAAATACATGAGGCTTGATTTTCTACTTCATGTGTCATAACCTTACCCTGAAAAACCTCCAGTGTTTCATGGGTGCCAAAGTGAAAACCACTGATGTGCTCTAAAAATACATGAAGTGATATGAGTGGCTGGCCTTGGGGACCTCCTCTGTCTGCAGGTGGATAAAATTTAGAATCCAGCATAATTTAGTCAACCAGGTTTCTTCCAGTGAGAAGAACAGGACATCTTATGAACAAGACTGTTTTCTCCAGGTTCCTAAATTAGACATTTCAAAGCCTAACAGATTAGCTTTGGCTACGATACCAAGACCTTTAGATGGCTGGAGCAGGTGATGCTAATCTCATTAAGTCCCTACACAAAACTGCTCAAGATCCACAAAATAACAATAAATTCACACAACAGTTCCAAAGCTTTTCAGATGAGTAAAAGCATTGAGTTGCTTTCAATTCAATGGTATCACAAAGAAAAACAAAATTGCTTGTGTCCTGCTTTGTCTGTTTATCTGTAGAGTATTATTTGCTTTGAAAAAACCCCTCTCACTGCTTCTTGGAGCCAAAAAAGGGACTCAAATTCTTGATAGGTGCACAAAGGACATAATATCTAAAAAGTACTATAAGGGAGCCAAGCTGGTACTTTGAGCAAACCCAGGCACTATTTCTGTGAGATCAATGTAAATAAGATTACCCATGTGTGCTTTTAATAGAGTCTTGTATTCTTTGAAGAATTTTTTACTCAGGGTAAACAAGGTTTTGTTGAATAATATCAGATGGTAAAACAGAGTACATAATCCTTACAACTGACCCCAGCTTGTGCTTATTGGAGACAGACTGTCTTAGAGAGAGAACATGCAAAGACACATCCAAACACAACTACTCCAACAGCAAGAATGGCATTTTTTAAAGAGTAAACCCAGTGAGAAATTTTAGAGAGAAAAAGAATTTCTTGATTATGGTACTGGAAGAGCACAAACAACCAGACTGCATTCCCATGGTGCACCTACTTTTTAAATCAATTCCCAGTGATTCTGAAGGCACTACTAACAAAAAAAACCCAAAACACTACTGTGAGGGTGGTGAGACCCTGCCCAGGTTGCCCTGAGAAGCTGTGGCTGCCCCATACCTGGAGATGTTTAAGGCCAGGTTGGATGGGGCCTGAAGCAACCTGGTCTGGTGGGAGGTGTCCCTGGCAGGAAGGGTGGAACTAGAGGATCTTTAGAAGTCCCTTCCAACCCAAACCATTCTGTGATTCTATGGAAAGAAAAAAAAAAAAAAATTAAAGGAAAACATTACTATGAAAATACACTTCTTGATTAACTGCTAGAAAAACATCAGCATTCTTAACCTTATCTGACAGAAATCAAATTCAGACTGGTTGCAGTTCCCCTGCTAAGAGAAAACAAGTGTGACAAAAGGACCAAAAGAGATCTGCAACTCCGTCAAGTCTACCAGTTTTTTGTTTTTATCACAGACAACTATATTATTTAAATTCTATCCTAAACTTATCAAAATTTATGATAAAACAAGAGATGGTGTTTGACTTTCATGTATCTCAGTATAAGCTAGAGACTTGCTCTGTTGATAGAAGCATTCCTATTTGTATTCTAAATTAGTTCTACCAAGTTTATGTTCTGCCAATACCATCTGATTGCCCATAGGGCTGTGCATCCTGCTGAGCTATTTGGTCTCTGAGCTGGGCCTGCTTCAGAACAAAGCTCAAATTCCTCACCTGATAAAATTAAAAAGTTAGAAAGAGAATTATTGGGGAGGGGGACTGTAAGGTTAGGGTTTTGGTTTTTTAATTTATGTGTTCGGGTTTTTGTTTTGTTTTTAAATAAAGGATCAGATACTGAAGAAAGTTACTTAATCTAATACGATTTATTGTCAGTGCATGTAGTTGATTTTTTTTCTGTTTCCCAGGATTGATTCAATTAATACAATTTAGCTTTGTATCAAAAATTTAAAAATGGGCAGATATGCTGCTAAGAGTGTTAGGATAATATTAGTGGACAAATATCTGGACTTCCAGGTTATCTCCAAACAACAGCCATGATACTGAGATCACATTAACAGGCCAGTGAAGACCTCAGTCCTGTTTTTTTTTGTTTTTCTCACGTTTTATAGACTTCATCTATGTCAGGCTTCATTTGTATGGAACTACCCCTTGTTAATTAGAGCAATCCTTGCCAGCAGAGCAGCAGTTTTATTTTCTTTTTTATTCCAAGACACAGGTTATCATGTCTCCCCTCTTGAACACATTAAACACTTGCTAGGATATAAAACCCTATTATTCTGCACAGAGTGTAACTGCACCTCCCTCTCGTTTCCATTGTGTCTCTTCTTTAACAAGGCAATAAATACCAGTTAGTCACCCAGAGAGAGGCCAGAGATGGAAGTCAAGCTGAGTTTCTCTGTCCAAAGGGAAGAAAAGTGGCTCGGAGGCAGAGAGGGTCAAACTCCTGTGGTTCTGCTCAGGGCTGCCTGTTTGATTTCCCTGATTAGGGACTTGGGCTCTGATTTGCTTTGGGTTCTCTTCCGAGCAGCACAGGGAACCACAACTGTTAGAGCAGCAACAGCAGCAGCAGGGGGGATGGAGAGATCACATGTGGCAAAAAAGAGAGGCAAAGAAAGTCTGGATGAGAGAGGAAATACCTGAACCTCTTAGAAAAAAAAGAAAAATTTAAAAAATTGTAACAAAACAGGAGTGAACCAACAGCTGAACAAGTGCTACTTTTGGCTTTTACAGAAAGTTTGTGCTGTTCTAATTTGTAAAGATGTAATCTTATCATTACCAGACAAAAAATAGAAATTCCAGCTCAGAACATAGAATTTGGTAGTTCTTTTGTTTACACAGCAGCTGTGAAAGTTTGTGGAATACAGGGAAGAGGCTAACAATTGCTGAGAGAACTTGTGTCCCCATTATCTTCATTGAAGATTGAAATGTGAGAAGAGATGGACAGATGTTTACAGCAACTCAATTCTCCTTTCCATCTGAGTTAGTGTTCACCACCAACTGAGTACCAAAACTGCATAACCCAAGTTCATCTCAACCACAAGCAGTATGTTACCTTAGACTATCTTCACAAACCACTATAACAGTTTGGGTTTTTTTAAAGTTTTTCAGTAAACTTGAAAAGATTTCACTTCGATGACATGACACTCGTTAGGTCACAATAACTCAATGTCTTGCAATTATTTCTTCTAATCCATAGTGAATCATCTGTGAGGGACTTAAGACATGGTAGAACAAAAAGGAAAGGAAGGGGAAAATACAGTGAATCAATCTTAATGAGAATAAATGTCTCAAACATGATTGTTGGGAAGCTCACGGAGTGTTTTTGTTGCTCATCTGGAAATAAGTCCTAACGCAAAGCATCACACAGTGAATGATGAGTTCAAAAAGACATAATAACAATCTATGTAATGATTTCCTTCCAGCTTTTGAGCTAAGAGAAGCAAAAGCCTCATGAGAAAAACGTCACAGAAATTTCCTGGGAGATGACCACAATGTGAGCACTCCAGCAGGTAAGATGCAAACTCCATTGTGGCATTCAGTAAGCTTGGAGTGCCTGGATTTGCAGCCTTAGTTTTTCATCACAAAATATCTGAAGGGTTTTTGTGGTTTTATTTTTGTTAGTTGGTTGGTCTCTTTTTTTGTTGTTTTTTAGGGGTTTTGGTTGGTTGGGGTTTTTTGTTTGTTTTTTTGTTTTGGTTTGGTTTTTTGTTTGGTTGTTTTATTATCACATCACATGGCACCAGAATGCAGAATTTGGGTCACTGCACAGAGTGGAGACCTCAAAACTACAGGACTGACATCTGTCACCTCAGCTGCCTCAGTGACAGACAGCTGTACCAGGTCGTTTTCAATCACATGGTCAGTGATTAGAAAAGAAGAAAAATCATGCTTGATAGTGGGATTTACTGATGTTGGCTGGAAAAAAATGAAGGCTAAGAAAAAGAAATTTGTGGTTTCTTTTATCACAACAGTTCCTACTGCAGTTCCTTTCCTTTTCCAGGTCATGACAATTTCTCCAGGCTACACTTATTCTAAGTTCACCCTCCCTTTTTTTTTTCTTTCAACAAACTTCCACTTCTCCCAGTCTTATTACTGGAGAATGTTGAACTGTATTACTTGAAATTTTCAAAATTACATGTACTGTGAAGCACAGAGGATTCATTATACTGAATAGTTAAAGCTTTGGAAAACTATAAGTTCTGTTAGAGTTCTACAAGTGAGTTATTAAGCTTCATTTTTAAATTTTTCTCACAAAGAAACCCAATAACAATCAGTTATGGCTTGGTTATTTTTTTTCCCCCAGTCAATATCCAACTATATGTAAAGCAGAAAATACACTGCAATTGATATACTGCATTAAAGCATTCTCAGCAGAACCAATTCCTGTTTTTTTCCTTGTCAATAAATCCTTCAAATGCTTCAATACCTATGCATCTCTTCAGAGTTTTAAGTCAGATAAAACAATGTTTTGTTCCACACCAGAAACTTAAGTTGTTGTTTTCAGTCAACTTTTTACATCTTTTTCCTTAATAAATCTGGTGAAACCAGTCATCTTTTATACATCAAAGAATTATTTATCTTCCATGCAATCGAGAAAGCAGCCCCCAGAAATCCTATTTGCAGGTTTCAATGAAACAGACCATGCTTTTATTAAGGGGGAATATGCTATAGGCTCTGTTCACTGTACAAAAATGTTTTCAGGAAGATTTGTCCTTTCTGAATAGAGCAGCTACGAATTCTTGTGTTAAACACCAAGCTGAGAAACAGAGCAGAGCTGATAAACTCTACCTGGGACACTGTGCAGTTGTGATGGTGCCTGGTAGATTAATGAAGAAGCAGAGAGAGAGGAGTATTTCCCCTCTGCAGGACACAGCCTACAGATTCCTCTTTCAGAAAATAGAGCAGTGTTTTCCCTCCTCTTCTGCCCAGGAGAAAAATATTTGCATGCATGATTATGTTAACAAGAAGGTATGAAATGACAACACCAGAAACAAGAATCTTTTCCCTCAAGCCTCAGAAAAAAAATTAGTGTTTCATCACAAACTCAACACAGGAGAAATATATATATATTGTGTATATATATATATGTTATTTATATATGTATATATATATTTATTGATCTAGAATCATGACTGCTTAATTCTGACTTCTGTCCAACAGCACTAGGGTTTCATTCTTGGTACTGATAATAATATTAGGATTAGGTTGAGCAATTTTGAATACATAACAAAGAATGAAATCTTTAGAGTCAGCTGGAAACTTCCATGAACCCATCACCCACTGGCAGTTAGCAATAATCAGTAGAATTTGATAAATTATTTGCATGGCCATGGCAATGTGTTGGTGGGGTGGGGCTGAAGAGAAGCTCCAGAGCTGCCCATTGCTGGACACAAACTTTTCCATCTGATTCCTGCTTGTTCCACAGTGTCCCATCAGCCAAGCCAGTGACATCTGAGGGTAAATGTATTGAAAGAAGAGCAGAAAACAGTGGACAGGCAGAAAAGGAGGAAGGGAGAAGGCTGAGAAGACAGGAGTGGAGGTGTTTCCAGGTGTTGTGTCTTGGTTTAACCCCAGCCAGCAACTCAGCTCATTCACTCCCACATGTGGAGTTCTCCATAGGAGAGAACTGGGAAAATCTGTCTAAACACACAGATACTAAGTTCACACCTTAAATTTCTGAACTGTCACTGCTCCAAGTTTGACTGGAAAGTTTCATTACAGTTCCTTTGCTGACATGGGTCAGTTTTCCTCAGTCAAGCCATCAACATCTTGCAACCCATTCTAATGGAAGTTACTGTAAAGAAAATGCTGGTGGAATTGGTATTGAAAATGCCAGTGACAATAACATCATGATGGCATCTGAAGAAAAAAAAAAAAAAAAAAGAGGTGGGTTTGAGGGAAAAAGATCTGCAAAACCCTCACTGTGTGTCCTTGAGCAGAAATTTTGGGAAAGTCATGTAGCATGGGAATGTGTAGCATTCCCCTTTGAAAATTAATTAGAAAGTTCTCCATCATTCTGATTATCCTCACTACCAGTGCAAAACAAAAACTGTTGGATTAACAATGGATGTCAAGAGGTGTGATACAACAAAACTGGGGAAAAAAGCCAACTCTGGTCCCGGGTAGATGTACTAATTAGTTTGGGTCTTTCTACTGCATTGTATTTATCCATCTTGGCTTTAGTAATATTCTTTGTTTCCGTTGCAGTTGTAACTACAAGTCTAGTTATGAACCTGGGCTGTTATATACAAATAGTTTTTTTCTCAAAACTTTATGAATCAAACCCAGAGGTAGATTTTATAATTATAGCAAAAATATTTTCTTTCATCTATATTGCTTTGGATGCACGAGGTTTCACAACAGGCTACAGCTCTCAACTAACTCCACACCAAACCAAATTCAGCTGAAAGCTTGTATGTTCAAATTTTATCCAAACTTGGCAAAACCATAACATGAATCCTTAAACTGCCCAGCAATATTCCAGAAGGGGGTAACAGTGTTCATTGAGTGCTTTGGCCAGTTTTTAAGCAGTCATCCAGACATCTGTTATTCAAACTGCCTGATCTTGCTGTGAGTCCAAAGTGTGACACTCGTAGTAAAGTGAGAAGCTGAACATTCCATTTTTTATTGCCTGATATATGTGCACGTGGCATAATTAAAAGCTTTCACAAGTGAGGAGGTGTTCATTGGATGTGCTACATGCTTTTTCAGCCTAAAATAGAACCTGAACAGTCTCTTGCTGCATAAGCTCTGTTCAAACCCAAACCCTACAAAGATTTCAAGAGAACTGTGAACTTTTCCCAGACATGATTGATTTGCCATTACAAACAGTTGAAGCCCAACTGATTATGCATTTAGGTAATCAATTGCATAATGATCAGCAGCAAATAAAGAAGAACCAATAAAATGCATATGCTTGGAAACAAATGACTTGTAAAGACTCTGACTCATACGTGTCAGGCATTTCAATAAGGACTGCAAGCTGTGACCTCTGAGAGGGATTCAATAATCTGGCAACCAAGAGGGCAGCAGAGGCATGGTGGCTTGCTCTTCCTTTAATGGACCACCAAGAAATGATGAGATTGTTTGGGTAATTTGCATTATTATCACAAGGTCAAAATGTCACTAAATTCTTTTCCAGCAAGCCCACTCTGTCCTAAGAAAATGTGTAGAATTCACAGACCTACAAGTCATGTTATAATTTAATAGCCAAAGAAACCTGTCAAGTCTTCTCTTAGCCACTTTCTTTTCCTCCAAATTCTTTTCAAAAAAATGTGCCTGAACCTGTCCCAGCAATTAAGAACAATTTCAGTTTTTCAAACAGAGCTCAGAGTTTAGAAGTCCAGTAAGGCTGGAGGAGCTCAAGATGGGATGGGAAGAACATCATATTTATGTCAAGATAAAAATAAACTTCCTGTCAATAATTATGAAAAGAAATAGAAGATTGTTGCATTTCATTTTTTTAATTAACAGTTTGTCCTTGCATTAAATTTTCCAACAATAATCAGATTTTACTGAAAAAAAAGCCAAAACCTATCTTTACAGCTCAGAAGAGAAATAAATCCTTTTTTGAGCATAAAAAAATCAGCAGACATTGGACATCACTGCTTGAGGTGCCTCAGCAACATGGTAGGCTGGGGCTAAACCCTTGGGGTTGGCTTTCACATCACCTCCTACACCTTCTCAACACAAATGCTTCAAGAACCACAGTCTGAAGTCAAGAGAAGCAAAAAAAGAATTCACCCTCACTCTCTCCTGCCCAGGACTTGTCAGATCTTGGCTTTCTGCAGACTCCATGAGGAGAAGCAGCCAAGGTAACTGAGCTGGTGGGTGCTGTAGGTCATCTGCCACTGATTCACTACAGGAATTTGTCCATACAGGTAAGGAAGATGAAGTCTTCCTGGACCATAAATGGTTTGGAACATTTATAAACCACTAGATTCTACAGTAGATCTGATGACTGAGTGATGAGGGGAATGTTTCCCCACAGGTCTGTTTTGTGACAGATGCAGGAGCACCTGGAGGTTTTGGGTGAAGGTTGTGACTGTTGGTCTCCAACATTCAAGAAATCCTGTGTATGATTTTGGAATGAATTAAAAAGATGCTTTTTTTGGCACTGAACTTGCTGAAGTGACAGGTGTGGAGATTTCTAAGTGAGAACACTTTGTGACACTTGTATATGCCTACATGTGGATATGTGGATAGCTATATAAAAGAGAGAGCTCATGGTTCACAGACAGAAATAGGTAAGGATTTATATTATTTCACTCACTCTGCTCATTTCTACTCAGTAGCTACTAGACCTTCCTGCTAATACCAACCAATACAGTGCAGTAGATGAAGACAAAATTAAAGACAACCATTGACCCTTATATTTTTTTGGCCTTTAAATTTTTCTGAGAGGAATTCGTAGTCGTAAAATTTAACACTGGTTTTCATTACAGGTTTCTCCTGCCTGATTTGTCAGCTCCAATAAATAAGACTTTGGCGGATTAATATTGGTACATTCAAGAACAGCGACCACAGCGAGTCATGCCTGAGCCTAAATTATCTCTACTTTCATGGAAAAAAGAAAATCCAAGCACTATGAAGAGATGTATTAAGAACTGCAAGCAAATAAAATGTATGACTAATGGTGCCAATTCCTTCCAGTGAGCATCTCTGCTCTAATCATTTGGAAATTGCAAGTTGTTGAACATTTCCTTGAAATAAAAACATTTTCTTCCTCTGTTATATGTCAGCCTTGGGTTAGTTACTGCATTCAGCCAGAGTCTAATAGCAATGTAGTACCAAGCAGAATCAATGTGGTACTGTCTATAGTGATTGCACAAGTTAATTGCTCTTTTAAATGAAATATATTACTTTACAGAAAATACACCGGGAAGCAAAGATGATTAGACAGCTACTTTCATAAACATGACTGTGGTGTCTGCTGATTACTTCACATCACCAGTGTACTTTCAATAAATAAGAAACCTTTGCTTTTTTTTTTTTTTTTTTTTTCTCAGAAAGTGAGAATGTGACTTTAACTGAGTTTAAAGCAATATACATCATGTATGAAACGTCAGCTACATTTTATAAATCCATTCCTCCTCAGTTCTTTGGGAACACCTAGCATTCATTTGTTTCTGAGGACACTCAACCACATTTTAAAGAATAACATTCTTTTGTACCAAAAGGGACAGAATGAAAACTTTACCAGCTGGGTTGTGAGTCAGATAAGGAGGTGATAACTTATCTGAGTTTTAAATGTAGTTTAAAGCATGTCAGATCTTTTGCCAGCACAACTAACCTGTGAGTGTCACACTGGAAACAGAAAGATTAATGCACTTTCACACAGCACATCTCATGTATTGAACTGAAGCACTCTCAGAGAAGACCCCTTACATCCACACCTACACTGAGAGCAGAGATGCTCTTGAGAGGATTGGTCCAGGGCAAAGAGCCCCTGACAGTGCCCATGAGTCCCTTCCTGATGAAATCACCTCTGACTGGGGGTTAGGACTGCACTGCCCATGGTTACAGGGTTTTGCATGTGGGAAATGAAGCAGAGCAAAAGAAGTGACTTGCCCCAGGCTAGGTAAAAAAGTGGAACAGAACAGAAGCCTCCTGCCTCCAGGCTGTTTGCCTTCCTGAGGCTGTGTTTGGTTTATAGCAACTGGACCTTGTCTCTTTTCCTGGCTCTGTGTCCAGGCTTTTTTGAAGAAGCTCTGGCTGCTCTTCCCTCTTTCAGTAAGGAAAAGTGAATGAAACATTTACCTGGGTTATTGATTGCTTTGTGTTAATTGTGGTTTTGTGGGGAAGCCAGAATGTATTTAACAAGGTGTTCTTAAGGACTTGCATCATTTTCACCAACATGCAATCATAATCAACAGAGAAAAAGTTTGTTTAAACCATAAAACTGATACAGATTATCCTGAAACTTGGAGCTGTGTAGAGAGTTTAACTTCCAGATCACATAAGCAAACCTCTAAAAAAACCCCATGTCACTGGAAAACTATGTATTCATAACTACATTTGACAGCCAGTGTGTTTTTTATCTACCTTAAGCTACTTTTGAAAGTTAATTTAAGTGTCTTTCACAAGATCCAAGTCCCTTGAATAGTTAATGGAAAGAGATAAGCTTAAAGCCACCTAAAACAGCATTCATGAATTATTCTTCCTGACCTCAGCCCATAAGGGATATAAACATGAGCATACACAGAATAATATTTGCATGGAGAACTGGTTTGTCCATGGAAAAGGATAGTTACTTCTGTATGCATAGATCCTGTGAGTAAAACTGCTCTCTTTGATGAGTTGTAAAGGACAGAGTATGCAAAATTACTGGATATATTTTGAATCATTGATCATCTTGATTATAAGAGGTACTGGAGTTTAAAGCAAGCTAGTAATTTTCACAATTAAGTGTGAATTTAACTAAGCCTAAAATTTATTTCCTTTAATTCAGGTTACCTTGTTGGCTTCACATATACTTGCAATCTATATTAAGGTTAAGATATGTTACAAATACTGGACCTTTCCTTACGTTACTTTATCAGTTAGTGGATAATTTATAGAAATCCTATATAAAACTTTCCAAACTTTAGAGTTGCAGGAAAAATAAGAGTCTTTCCTGTCTCCATCACCTGCATTTTGACAGGCTGCAAATATAAGACATACATAACTCATTACATGTATCTCCATGTCTCTGCTGACACGTGGCTGCAAGAGCTTCTGTATTTCAGACTGAGCTGCCCATCAGATTACATCAGTGTTAACATAACAAGCTACTTATTGCTGGTATTTAAAGAAACGAAAAAAATTATAATACACCAAGTGCAGTAGAAGTTCAACAGCTGCAGAGCAGCACAAAAAGAGCAAGAGTGGCCTGAAGCAAGAATCAAAGAAATTGCATCTCTGATAGGATGGGCTGAGCAGCAGTTGGATGAGTTGGCTGAAAGGAAGGGAATCAGTTCACTTAGCCCGTTCCTTTGGAAAGGAAATGCTTGTAGAATTTGCAGCCACAACTGCAAACTCCCCTTCCAGCCCCCAAAATAAGCACTTTTAGGCAGCCAGGATTCAAGCAGTGGTTTGAATCTCCCACACAGCAAGTACAATGCAAGTGCCATCCCCATGCATTAATTAAATTCCATAGAGCAGCAGCAAGGTTAGCAAGCTGTGTGCAGGAGGGAGGACCTCAGTACCTCTGTGCAACCATGGCTTTACTGCTTGGGAATAAATGCATTAGCATAAAACTAATCAGTGAATCACCAATTCCATTCAGCTCTTTGTAGTACAGATGCTCTCTGTCCAACACACAAATATTTTGTCTCATCTGTAACACCTAAAGCTGAAGGAAGGTTGATGGGAGTGCAAGATTTGAATGGGCACCCACAAGAGTGGGGAAGGAAGAGGGAAATCTGTTCAGTTGGCCATTACTGAAATGCATTGGCCAGTTCTGGGGTAATATTTTAAACAAGTGGAGACATTTCTGAGAAATTGAATAAAGCTGTCTTGTATTTTTAAACGTATGCCTCACGGACAGAGATCAGATGAGCTCAGTCTACTTAATCTGCTTCAGGAAAAGACAGGAAGACAATTTATGATTAAAAGTAAGTACCTATGCATGGAAAGACCTCTTTTACTGTGTGTTTTCACAGTACAAAAATCATAGGCATAACAAACTCCAGCAGCTGCCTTTCCAGAGGCACAGTTTTCCAAAGGTCAGTAGCAGCACAAGGCACTGATTTGCTTCATCATCAGGGCTTGGCTTTGTGAATGGAGACTTAAGGGCTCTCCCCACGCTTGCTGCAAGTGCACTGATGGCTGAAAATCCAATGTGGGACAGGCAGTGGGGTTGCAAAAGGCCCAGCAGAGTCTCCTGTGATGGGACAGCCAAGGCACCATTCTTTCTGTGCTGTCTTTTCTCCTCAAGACTGATTCTGCTGTGTTCCCAAAGGAGGCAGCAGTGTGATGGATGCTGTGTCTCCATGTCTCCCACTGGAGGCCAGAGGGGACCCCTGATGGCAGTCAGTATGGCCAAAGCTGAGGGATTGTTTCAGGGAGTCCTTGTATCTCCTCTTTGGGGCTCCTCTGTTGGTGCCAAGTTCACCACAGAGCACAATCTTAGGGAGAAGGTGATCCTCCATCCTGGAGATGTGCCCTGCCCAGCACAGCTGTGTCCTCAGTAGCACGGCCTCAGTACTGGTGACAGTGACAGGACAGTGACACTGGTCATGTTTAGGATGTTTAGGATTGTACAGAGGCAGCACTGATGGAAGCATCCACAGAGTTGCAGGTGGTGGCAGTAGATGCCCCATGATTCAGACCCATATAAAGGAGTAGACAGTACAATGGCTCTTTAGACACCAATCTTTGTACTTCAGGTGTTTATTGCTCCAGAGTCTTCCATAAAGTCTTCCAAATGCTCTGTGTGCCTTTGCTAATCTGGTGTCTATCTCTTTGAAAGTTCAGGGGTTCCACGTGACCAGAACACTTTTCACAGTCAGGCTTTTCTTACAGAACCTATAATTTTATTATTTTTAAATCAGACTTTTTAATTTATTCATTATTGTTATTAATTTTACAATACTTTCCAGTTCTTAAATAATTCCTGTATTTTATCCTGAGGCAAAATCTCTTTAGCCTCTGGTACTTAAACTCAAAGACTTCTCACTGATCTGCAGCAGCTACATTATTTGACTTGAAACAAAAGAATAAGCATATGGCACTGCAGAGGGCAGATATCCAACAGTGTTATTTTAATTACATTTAACACGTTAACCACTCACCCCAGGAAAAATGGACAGTGGTTTGTATCATCCATCAGTGAGGAAGTTTTATTCCCTGCTGCCACTGAGGCCCAGTAACATCCAGCTTTGACAGTCATGTTTAGGGACAAGCTCCTTGTGCTTATGGCCATAGCCACAGCTTTTTTACAAGGCAGTTCAAAACAAAAATCCACTGTGAGTGCTCTGAATTACACACCTGAAAAGCCTTTCTCTGTTCTTTGATTAGAGAGGAAGCCTTAAAGGATGTGGCAAATCATTCAGCAAGGAGCAAGCAGACTTAAATGAGGTGATAAACTTTTTTCACCACCCTTTTCGATTTTTTTTTCTGCTTTCTGCAGTAGCATTGGCCTAGAAAAACTCTTGCATTAAGACACAAGAATTAGAAACATTAATAAAACACATCATTTTTTGTTTATTTTAATTCTCCTTTCACCTCAAGAAAAATTATGTGTGCACTGGGGAAAGTTTCATTTATCAAACCTTCCTAAACAATGAGAATTGAAGGAACATTGGGTTGTTTTGTCATCTTCCTTTGGCAGGTCCTGTTTCATCTTAAGTAAAAGCATCTTTCTACACTATTCTTTCCTTTACTTATTTAGCAAATGCTTCCTATGGAAAAGAGTTTGGTAAAAACTGCAGCCAGTGCCATTTGACATAGCTTAAGGATGAAGGTGTTTTTCCCTGTACAATGCACTAACAGCAGGCACTTGCTTAGTTGATGTCAGAGACTTGGGCTAAACCTTTCCTAGGAAGATTTCTTGAGTATTATTGGGCAAGCTATTTCAGAACAGATCATCAAAATGTCTCATGATGACCTAAAATTTCTGGGGTGGGATTAAAATACCCAAATCAGATACTTATGTTCCTTATCCTCATGGGAGTGAGATTCCATTGTATAAAAATGGGTTAGCAATACCCACTTGCACTCAAGATATAGGGGTGTCTGATTCAGGCTATAGGAAACACTAGAAGATGGTTCTGTGACATTATCTCTTGATGGACCCTTTGCACTCATCCATGGTTTCAGGATCAGGTGGAGACTTGCATCCATAAAATTTCCTGTCATATATAGGCTTCTAAGACATCTTTTTGGACAAACCTCACTCATTTAGAGTTTTCTTAGACTGGATTACAAATCTGGGAACAGGAGACATTTGTTCCTGCCTTTCTTCAACTGCAGTTTTCAGATTTACAGCTTCCTCTCTCCCCAGAAGCACTCTCATGAGAAGACTTTGTGCTACTTTCACCATCCTCTCTGGATTTGGAAAGAATTTTGCTCAGTGGAGAAATGTCACCAAAAACTTCTAGGATTTTAAAATATCAATACACTATAACTCATTTTTTTAGTGTAAGTCTATTTCCAAGCTGTTCTACTGATGACTTCAATAGCTTCAAAGAATTTTATCCTCATGCAATTTTTTTGATGTAAAACTTCCAAAATTATTTGTAATTTTTCCATCGGAGCACTACATGGGACAGACTAAATGTTTTACCTGGTGTCACAAACAAAGTGGGCTCAGAAACATCCAGTGCTTTTAAGTCCTTAAGTGTCACTGTCTATGTGTGGATTCTTCTCCCTGGAAACAATATTCTCAACCCTCTGACAGGATCAGGAGATCAGCAATGGGAACAGATGGAATGGTTCCAAGAAGGTCAGGCAAGGTTAAATGCTTGGTCTACACACTCTGATTGAGTTCCTTTAACTGTGCTATTGGAAGCATGTGGTAACATCAATGTAACATTTTATTTATTTTCCAAGGATTCTCCATTAGATATTTGACAACTGGCTTTTTATCCCTCAGAAGTATTTTTATTTTTCTTCAAATCTACTTCTTTTCATTTTTTATTGTGTCTTATTTTCCTTTTCTGCTCTTGCATAAGCACTACTGAGGAACCAGAGATACAAAGTTCCACCAGCAGAAAAGAAGCAATTTTCTGTAAGAAATGTCACTGCTGATATGAGATGTCCAAAATCAGATCTTGGGTGCTTCAGGTTACCCTGTGATATCCTTTTAATCCTTAGCAGTGCATCATGGCTACCAGGTAAATTGTATTCTTATCATAGAATCATAGAATTGTTTGGGTTGGAAGTGATCTTAAAGATCATCCAGTCCCCAACCAGCAACCTCCCACCAGCCCAGGATGCTCCAAGCCCCATCCAACCTGACCTTCAATACTGCCAGGGAAGGGGCAGCTACAACCTCCCTGGCCAACCTGTTTTAGGGTCTCATCACCTTCACCCTAAGGAATTTCTTCCTAATGTCTAATCTAAATCTACTCTCTTCCAGTTCATGAAGATTTGAAGTTGGAAACACAATTGCAAAATTCCTGTTCTCCTGAATAAACTGCAGAATAACAGCACAAGGCTTAACAGGGCTCCAGTTGAAAAAAACATTGAATTCAGAACAGATGAAGCATAAAGAAGAATAAATACTGTACAATTGCTCCAAAAAAGATCATGCATGACTGCATGGATCCTTTGTTTGTGTGTAGAGTTAGCAGGGCAAACACCAGTGCCATGAGCACTCCAAGTATACTCCAAGCTTGGGAAGCAGTGCAGGGAAAAGACACTTGATTTTTACTGCATGATTTAGACCCAGAAAAGCCTGCTGGAATGAACATGGAAGCTGGAATGAGATGAACACTCAAATGTTCATCTGGCAACACAACAAGCTTGTTATCTATATTAAAACCATTCTTTCTTTAGGAAAAAAACCCAAAACAAACATCCCAAACCCAAAGATACTTAAAAACAGGAGGTAAAGAAAACATGAGCTGCACATATGCAATGGTAAGAGCCTGTGCTGCAGTGAGGGTTGCCATGGAGACCATAAAAAACTTGAAGATAGGATCTTCAAGTGAGGTGCTGAAAGCATCCAGGAGGAACCCTCAGATCCCACCCTCCAAACAGAGGAAAGTCAGGATCTGCCCCTGTTCATTGCCAAAGGAGTCCAGCTCCAGGCAAGAAGAGACTCAGATGGGCAGCACCTCTTAGTGGCATAGGAGCTACCAGGAGGTACTGCCTTCATAGGACCTGTTCCCCAAGAAGCCACCAGGCTAGGAAGAAAAGGGTTTAATTCCTGGTGAGCAAGAATGCTGCCCGTGCAACAGGTCTTTCTTTTTTTTTTTTTTTTTTTTTTTTGTCAGAGTGAGAAACAATTTTCTTAGCATTTAAAGAAGAAAAAGAAATTCTTACTTCAGCTACTCTGGCTGGTGAATCATGAGGTCTATGTTCTAATGCCACTTCTCATAAAAATCCTTCTTTTCTTCAACAGATAATAAAGAAGTAGCTACTCCTTTCTTATCACTACAACTAATTATAGCAAAATAAACAGCAAAGTACAGATGGGACTGCCTCATTCTTTCTTTCCACACAACTATCCCAAGTAACAGAGATGCTATCATCTTCAGAAGAATTTGCAGGCTGTCACACTGACTTTAAGCACCTGTCTCAAAACATATGACTGAAATCCTGGTATTCCTGAAACGATACAGAAACCCTTCAGACAGTAGATTAAGACCTCATTTCTTTCATAAAATATGATCTCTAATAGAAGAGATGCTACTTGCATGGTCACCAGTCCTCACTGAGACTTTTGGTACTGATGCTGCTTAACCCCAGGGTTCTGTTCTTTTTCTGGTGCCCATTTCTGTTCACCAGGACCCAACCACTCTGGGTCCATGCAGAATCTCACTGACCAACCAGTGTCAAGCTGCAGATTCAGGTATTTGTGAGGAAATCTCAGTCCTAAATCAAATCACTCCTCTATTCCTTAGCTCAAATTATTACATCAGCTTAAAACTTCCCTGATAAACAGTCAAGCTGATTTTTCCAACAAGAAGGGGTCTTTTTAAATTATTTTTTCTCTTTATGTTCCTCTTTCTTTCTTTCTTAATTTTTTTCCTCTTTTTTTGTTTGTTTTTTTGTAGGGTTTCTTTGGTTTTTTGTTGTTTCTTTTTTTACTTATGCCTTTCACTTGTCAAGTTCTTGAGTTTTCCAGCAAAAGAAACTACCTGACACCCAGAGTAGGAATTAAATTATGTGTTTACAGTACAATAATCTAGAAGCTAGAATCCTGGAAGAAACCAGGGAGTGAATCAGTTTCTCAGTAGAGATACAATAGGTTTCAGTGGTGGCAAAATTATGTTACCACTAATTGCTTGTCAAATTAATTCTAAAATAACAGAATTACAATACAGCTCAGTTCACAAAACAATTGCATGGTTTGCAGTCCTCTGTACAAGAAGACAAAATTTCTCCTCCACATACCATGCACATTGTTCAGATCCAGTTTGGAAAAAGTATTGAAAGAATAATCTCTTACCAGATGAAAAACTGTTGGGACCACTTTTGACCCCAAATTGCAAAGTGTAGTTGATTAATGGAGCAGGATCACAATGGGGGAAAAAAAAAATCTGCAACTGAAACACTGAAACCTGCTAAAAAATTCTGAAATGCCTAAGACTAATTTTATACTTAACAATTGTGATGACAGAGGAGATCATTCATTATAGCCATGATGCTTATGGGGTTTTTTGCTGTAGGAAAGTTAAATAATAAAGAAAACTTACATGTAATTTATAAATCTGTGGAATTGTTTCTTCTTGTGGCTATGGAAAAGCAACTCTTTTCCACATATTTCTAAACATGGAATCACAGAACAGTTTTGACTGATAGAGACCTTTAAGATCAAGTCTAACCATTAACCTTGAACTGCCCAGAGCTAAATTCTGCTTTTATTTTAGTCACTTGTTTATCAACTTCTCATCTGATCATAAACAGATAAGTAAAATATAGTAATCACCTGCTACCTCTAAATAGTTTGCTTATCAGGTGTTTTGGGCTTTTTTTTCTTTTTAAAAATTCCTATTTGGAATATCCCTATCAGTTACATACTGTACCTATCTATTCTAAAGTTCAGATGTTTCTTGTGCCAAACTTAAGATGGCTAATGCAATCTTTTGTGGATAAAACCTTATCTTTTTGTTCTTCTATGCCTCCACAGAGCCTTTAATGATGTATGGTCCTTTTCTCACTGTTAGAGTTCAACCTTATTCATTCACCATTTGGGATGCTTATCGAGGAAAAATGAGGAAAAAAGTGAGGCCTGGAGCTCTCACACAAAAGTGGGTTCTGTAAAGCTTTTTCAGGTTTCCAGATTAAATACAGAAGTTGACCTCAGTGTTCTCTATATTTGTTATATTAAAGTATAACACAGTAATTTCACTACTTTCAGCAGTTTCCCTTTTCTGTTAGTGGAAATTACATTATTGCATTAGCATAGCAAAACAGTTGCTTTAGCAGTTCACCAATCCTAAAAATTATCAAGCTGTTGCTTCAGTGTTTACTCAGTATTCCATCATGTGCTGTGTTGCTTCAAAAAAGTTCATATTCTGATGACACAGTTGATTGAATCTATTTTCACCACTGCTAAATAGAATCAAACAGAGCACAATTTCTCTATAAGCTAATTACCCTGGTTTATGTAGTGCCCTGTATCTGTGGCTTAGATGGCCTTCCTTTTTGATTTCAAACCATCTGACCATAATAGATTTTTTGTTCTGCACATGCTGTGAAAATGGAGAGCTTTGAATCTTAAAGCCTGAAAAACTACAAAACTATCTAGACTCAGAATCACAACACGGATTTTAAAATAAGGAAATAACTCGGGATTTAGAAAATTCACACATTTTCTATTCACCACATTGTCATTCCTACATCAGATTTTGACAAACTTTGCTGGTAACTAACTACAATACCATCACTGAGAGTTAAAAATAATTACAAATGAACTGTGGTTGCTTCTTCATCTTGATACTAATCAAGCACTCCACCTGCCTGGGATCTCAATCCATGCAGACATCACTATTCCAAGTTGTTGGGTTTGGCACCTTGCTTTGATTCCATCATTCTCTTCCTGATGCATGGCTTGATCCTTTGAACACATAAAGCAGGCTTTCTTTGCTGGCCTTTAAAAACTCATTTACTTTACCCTATTCCTCCAAGACTTGTGAATTGAACAAGGTATCAGCTCTCAACCTTGAACTATTATTGATCACTTGCTTTTCCTATCAGCACTTCTACGCTTTACCTCCTCTGCTAAAAGTCACTTTAGACATTTGTGATGGAATTTTATTGTCACTTTTAAATCCTCCCTTAAAACCTGCCTTGTCTCAAACTATTCATCCCTCTAGTTTTGCACAGGGAAAGCTTTTTTCACACAGCTTCCTCCATTTCATTTTAAATTTGGAATCTCTTTCTTTATACTGGGACAACTCGCCAGCTACTCCTCGTTGTTCTAAAGATTACAAACACCATGGCCAGAGAATATTTGCTCTCTTGTTCTGCTCCTTCCTACACACCAACCTTTGATTAGAGCTCTTCAGGCTGTGTGAGCAATCAAAGCCTGTGCTAGCAATTAAGGCTAATATTAATAACAACATTGGGGTAGTGATTCCCTAACAGAAATTACCAATTGTTTTGGTGGATGAGTTGTTAACTTAGATATTTAAACCTCAGCTACTTCACGGAGTAAAATAGCTACTTCAGGGAGTAAAGCAGTTGTTGTGGAATAGGCTAAGTTACTTGCTAGGTATATTTTCATTTTTTTTTCTGTGATGTATGAAACCACAGCACTTCTCTTTGCAGTTCTTCAACTGTTTGAATACAAAGCTTGTGGCTCAGCAGGAGCACTGGCATCTATCCCCTGGAGGGCCTGGCAATGCCTTGATGCCAAAGGGAATCTCTTCTGGAGTTTCAGTCTGGCAACCTCCACTTGTGTAGCTCCACTGCCTCCAATTGTCATGGGAACCTGTGAGGGGATCAGCAGGGTATGACAAAAAATGGCAACTAGGAGAAGAAAGGGACTGAAGCAAGCTGAGAACTGTCAGTGAAAAGCATCCTTGTAGTAATGGGAACTGTCACGGAATCCCTTGGTGAAGCTTGGGGGACACGGACCAGAAAGGTTTGGGTTATTTGCTGGAGACAATAAATAAAGAAATAGATAGGTATGTGAGTAAAAGCACTGGGGGAGGCTTCTGAAGATGTGTGGATCAAAAATCACTTCAGAAACAGTCAGATTCAGATCCGTGGGGCATGTTTCTCAAACAGTAAAATATTGATGTTCATTTCATGCAGGAGAAAAATATATGTTTTTTTCTGAAAGTTAAGCAAAAGCAAAACAATTGTAGATTCCAGGAAGCTGAAACCAGACCAGAGACAATTGCCACCTGGTCACTTAGGATTCATGCAAACACCTGAGGCACATACCTCATGTTACATGCCACTTATTAATGGCAGCATATATGTAGTTACTCAGTTTCTTTATTTGTCCTATGGTAAAAATATGGATTTTTATCTGATTTATTTTCCTTTTTTAGATGGAAAAAAAATCCTTTCTGGAGAAAGAGTGAGCGAGGAACACACGAAAATTCATACAATTCATCTCAATATCTGTTACAGAAATAAATGAGCACTGGTTGCAATGAAAATTTAGAAATCAGCAAACTACCAATTACTAGTGCTGTTGTCTTTACACCTTGAATAGCATTAGAATAAATGTTGGATGACCAAGATGTTCCATCATGTAATGCTGTCTTCTCCTGGAGTGTTTCAGCCATCAGCAGTCTCCAGAGTACACTAAATCAGCATCATCTATTGACTGGGTGAGGCCATCCATGCATGGCCACCAGACATTGCTTCCTCTGTCACTTTATCACTTGCATCCTCACTCTTGGTCCCATTGCTCCTCTGACCCATTCCTACCCTTCCAGCACTGTTGGAGGTTCCTTTCCTTGAGTAAAGATACATAAGGGTATTTATCTATTCTGTGTCTAAACATTTCTTTTTTAAAGCTAACTGTATTTATTGATTTATTCCATCTGCCCCTTCCTCCAACTCCTTCAGCCTAAATGCTAAGCAGAGCAAAAGTCAGAGCATCTTGTTCTGCAAGATTTGTATAGCAGACACAGACTTTGCAATAGGATCATCTTTTAAACTGGATCTAGTGCTACACCAATTCTAGAGTGCACGAGTCCTCTACAATCCCAATAAAAACTCCAGCTGAAATAAATCATGCTTTTTATTCAAAAGATGCCTTGGTATATTCTCATTGTCAATCGAGGTGGCAGCTCACATATAAAAGGAGTCAGATGGACTTTGACCTGACTTCAGCTGTAGTGAATGAATTGAAATTCCTTTTCCAGCAGAACTAGGTAATTCTCTGGTGATGGTAGACAGCACAATGCTGAAGGGGGAAAGGGGCTTGTTTGCAATCAGAATATCAATTTTTCAGCTTCATCTCATCTTCATAATTGTCTAGTTTGGCTGATGGTTTCTTAATGCATTTTGAAAATGAAATTAATATTAATAGAAACTACATTGGTTTGTGGGTTTTTTTTCCTCCTCCTCTAGCTGCTGCTAAGTTAAAATGCACAGATTTTAAAAGCAGGATGATAATGATGCAAACTATTTTTTCAACTATTATTATTTCTATAGAGCATCAACAATGTCCATCACACTGAGTGGTCAGATACCCAAGTCACAGCAAGTGCAAACAACAATCTAAGGGATTTTTAAAACAACTTGATAGGGAGGACAGGGTGTAAATGTAAAGGCAAAGGGTCAGAAAAATGTTTCATACAACTCTTTTTGCTGTGCTGAAAAACTGAATTAATCCATAAAAGTTAAGCTTTGTGCTTTTGCTCCTTGGAATTACACTTACTGATGGTGAAAAGGTTTTACCTGGAGATTTTCTGTAGGTAGACATTAATTATAGTGAAGTAAGGATTACTTCAGTTTAGCATTAGGGTCATATAAAACTGACTAAGCCACTGTCTTTCTCTCAGTAATTTATCTTTTGAGGTATTATCAACCAAAAGGATGGTTTGCCAAGTATGCCTCACTGACAAGTGTTTTCAGAAAGCATTTCATTGAAGGATACTGGAACAAATTCCCTATTCAGTCACATAACAGTACAGCCAGCCTGTGTCACTGGAATTACTCCACATATAGGGTGAAAAAAAAAAAAAAACAGGGCAGAATTTGGCCCATTATCTTTAGGATTGATGCCTGGATGACATAGCTACAGTAGAACTGACAGCTTTCCCTACTCGTGTGTTGCATTATGAATATTATTAATTAACACTCCATTTGCAGGTGATCCAATCAGTTAATATATTCCTTAAAAAAATGTAATATTACCCTTCTGCAAATGGACATTCAAGCTGACTTGCAGGAATCTATTTCTGTTCCTTTTTATTCCAATATTCTTATTTCTAACTTCATTGCTTCAACATTTGGCAGGGAACACTCAGACAGTATGAGGCATCTCCTGATCACTATCCATGGGCTAAAAATGCTGGATGAAACCAATGTGAAAACTGCAGGGTTTCCTCTGAAAGTATTAGTTTTCTGTTTGATCTCCCTCTCAAACAACATCCATGACAAGCAAAAAAAACATAACCCAAACCAATCAACAGTTTCACTAATAGGAATTCATGTCAGTATAAATGAGTTCTCATAAATTTTGATGGCACATGTATGTAGATGTGAATCAGGAAATAAAATGAGCAGGAAGTGCAATAGAATCCATTTAGGAGAAGTTCTTCATTTATGCAAGAATGATAGAGAGTCTCTAATTGATGATTAATCATAAAAATTATGAGAGACCTTTCCTCCTCCTCTGCCAATATTTCCACACTTCTTGCTTTGTGTTAAGCTGTAATTTGTTGATTAAATTAACATTTTCTATAGGCATGTTCATGGAATGAGCAGTAAGGATTATTATGGTCTTAAAGAAGTTGCCTTGGCATTTTACAAGGCAAGCATATATTGTGTTTTATATTTCAGAGTTTCCACTTCCCTTGAGGGCCTTCAATGAGAAAAGTGCTAACTTAAGCAAAAGAAAATGAAATGTCTTGCCTTATTGCAAGAGGAAAGTAACTATAGGAGGAAGAAATAGTTTGAAAAAAAAAGCCTAGTTGCATGGCCTAGAACTTTATTATTTCTTTGATAATCATAGAAACATTGCAATAGCATTTATTGACTTATCAGCTTCTTTTCCTGGATGATGAACTCATTGTTTAGAAAGAATGTTAAATCATGTATAATTAAGGTTAAAGAAATGAATAAAATAACTACCTATCTAGAGTATTTGTCAGTCCAGATTTTCTCAAGTAGTTGGAACTAATCAGCAGTACATCAGATTAACAGCTAAGTATTACAGTGTTATTCCTAGATCATTATCTGTATAAATATTCATGCAGAGAAAGCAAAACTGTATAATCAGAATAGTTTGCTTATTGGAAAAATAGGGACAAAGCATTACCAATGAAAGAGAAAGTTTTAAGTATGAAAAGTTTTAAGTCTGCCCTGGTTATGCAACTGCTGATGAAAACCTTTGCATTTTAGACTGACATTTTAATGGCTTAACCACCACATAGTTTAAATATCTTATATTTCCATCATAGGGGAAACAATATCTGCTTAGGACAAAACTACAATTTTCCCAGTTACAAACATGCTGGACATGCATATTCTACAGAATAAACAAATATATAAGGGCCCTGAAGCTAGGGATGACTCGAGGGGGTTGACAGTACAATCCAGTAGAATCAGGAGGTATTTATCAACACCCCAAAGCTCTGCATGCCAACTGCTGTCTGAGGGAACAACCTCTGTCTCTCAGCATCCATTAAAATAATGCCAAGAGCAGACAGAAGCAGCTCAATTTCTACATCCACCCATAAGCATTATCTTGGCTATCTCTGCCTTATTTTCTGTAGCTACAGCTATTGCTGCTCGTCTTAGTATCACATATTTGTTTGCCACTCAGAACCCAATTTATTATGCTGCCTGAGTGTGTCTCTACTCCATGTGGAGCACATCTGAGATAATCTTTAAGAGTCAGACTTGCCATGCATGCAGACAGATGATTTGCAGCAGCAAAACCAGATTTGGGGTAAGGCTTCAATGATTTATCCGTAAGGCTAAGCAGGATTGCAAGTTTAAAATCTACTGCAACAGCTTGCTTGTTCCTACTCTGGGATAAACAGCAGCACAGAAGAAAAACTAAGTACTCCCAGACCAAGCTGCTCTCATCTCAGAACAGTCAGTCCTGGGTATTACACTTCCAGAGGATCTTCCAGAATGCAAGTGGAATTTACAGGCACTTTCGGTACCTTCTTGAAAAAAAGAGAGGAGAAAAGTGTGTCTGGCAGGCAAAGATTTGCCTTGCTTAACCTGGTGATTTTTCAAGTGATTCTAAAAGCTGGGTTACACTGGTTGCACAGTGCTGTCAAGCTGATGAAAGTCAGAACTGTTATGGAAAACAAAATGAACATGAAAAATCAAAACTATGCTGAAAGAGAAGAGAAAGGGTCCCAGATGGGACAAATCTCATGTCAGTAGCCCACACAGATATTAAGAATACAGCCCCAGTTCAATACCCTGCTGGTTCTGCTGCAATAAATCTGCTTCCAGGCTTACACCTTCCTATCCCAGTTGTTCTTCATTTCTTCTGCATTCATTGGGCCAAATTGTAATTACCTGGAGAGGGAGAATGGACTGGGAGGCTCAGAACATGCACAGAAATAGAAATTAAATCTTGTTGGACCTAGCAAAAGCTGCAGCTGTTTCATGCCTATAAAATATTATTACAAATGCTTTTGCATTTTTAGGTAAACAAATGTGACATAGAATGACTGAGATTAGTTGTGGCAAATTGTTCATGGCTAAGAATCCCACCTTACTATAGATGAGTCAGTGTAACTGGGGGGCTTTATCTTGGTCTTTTTCTTTAAACATAAAGGATATTTTCTTTATGTCAGTTTTAATCTTGTCCAAGAAAACTGTAAATTTAGAAAAAATTGCTTTGCTTGACATCCATGTTTTCATTACCAGAATAGATTTGGAGTACTTAAAAAAAAAAAAAAAAGCAAAAAAAAAAAGCTTTCATAGAGTGACTGCTTGAATGACTGAAATAAAAAAAAGCAGCAACAATAAAAAAACCTAAATACAATCAAGACAGATTATAAATATCTCACTGACATTGATGACAAAAGCTTGCTTCCCCTCATCAACATCCAAATCTTAATCCCAATAAAGAACAGGACATTAAAAAGCTGCTTTAGAATTAACACACTACCAAATGTTTCCTTCCAAGCCCATGTAACCAGAAAGACTATTGCAGAATTATCAGTGTTTATTGACTAGGAATGACAACTGATTTATAAACATGTATATGAAAGAAACAGCAAAACAACCAGGTGAATTTTTCCATAATATTAACAACAAAGAGTCCTTTGTGTAACAGTATTTACCACTTTTCAACTTCAGTAGCCACACCAAATAGTGTAATTTTGCTAAGTGGCAAACATGATAACTGTCTGCAAAGGGTATTAGAGCAGGAGAGCAAAATTTTAGGTCATTCAGGAGAGGAAAACAAAAAGGGGAATGAAATTAAAACAAGAATAATCAGTGGCCTGATCCTCTAAACATCCACTAGCTGGTAACATACTTCGTATTTGAGAGGCTGTAATTAAATCCTATCTCTGTTTTTTTTTATAATGCTTGTCAAATATTTATAGAGTATAATCTCTCCTTTGCTCATGGCTAAGGAAAGCAATATTAATTGACCAGTTTCAAGAGCAGCTGTGGCTCAATACTACAGGTTTCCAAAAGATACCAGGTTATCTTACAGATTAATAGGAACTGATTTTGAAATGTGTCATTTGGTGAATTTAATCTTCCACGAGGAGTGTGAAAGGCTCAGAAGTGAAGCTTTTTGAAAGGACCCGCAGTGAAAAAACTTGGTGCAGCTCTTTTAAAAGGCCTTTAGTTTGAATATTTTTCTATACATCCTCCAGGCCATCTGCAGACCACCAAGACACATCATCCAATTTTCAGTGCATTATTACAGCCTTTTTTCCTGCATGCAACTTGGGAAGCAGCTGCTGATTGCATGGATTTTTCAAGCAATGGCAACAGACTCTCCAGTGCCCCTGAATTCCTAAACTGCCCCAGAAGGTGAGATGATCCATAACAGTTCTGACCCAGAGATGCTCATGTGGAGATGACCCAAAGGAAATGACTAAAACCTTCCTCTGAAAGCTGGTATCCAGAAGCAGCACCAGGAAAATCAATCTATCCTGCCACACAGTTCTACTTTAGTCTGAAGAACATGACTTGAACAGAGGTCTTCAAAGATGAGCTTGCAAAATAAGTCTCTCTGGCACAAGTCTGTTGCTAGATGACATCTTTCCAGGCTCTTCTCTGATTCAAAGAGAGCAAGGAACAGAGGTTTTGTGCAGTGTTTGATTTCTGTATGCATGGTCATCTGTACTGGACATGTGCCATAGAAACATTTTTTTGTGGACAGAAGTGACATCTTCTCATATCAGAGGATGTGTAAGAACTGCTTTGCCAGATTCAGGCAGGAGACAGCTCAGGTTGCAGCCAAATAAAGAAAATCTCATCATCTGCATTTTACAGAGGAAACACCAGATCAGAGAACTCACATGAGTTATGGTAATTTTAGATTAGATGTTAAAAAAGCCTCCGGCTTATAATGAAACCTCAGGCCTTTGATTTAAGTTCTCCTCAAAATAGCATAGTTTATTATCTGAATGATTGCAAGTAAAAATAGAGTGAGATAGGTGTGCAGTTCTCAGCTGCAGAAAACTGGGGACTACTCACTTTCTTCTGGTTTTAACTTTCTTTTTTCAATTCTACTTCATCTTTCTTTTTCCTCTTCACATATACTACCTCTTACCTAAATCCTTCACACTGCATTTAGAACCAAATAAAGCATTAATATGTTCATCTGTGTGAAATGGTCTCTTAACTATTACCTCGGGCAGTCATTTAGTTGAATCTGATAGGGGAATGCATTGACATTGTTAAGGTTAATGACCCAGTGATTAACAGTACACATTTTGCAGCTCAATGCTTTCAGTCTCTGTTTCACAGAATAATGTGAACAAAGACATATATATTATGCTACAATACCTGGAATGGAGTCTTTCTTTCTTTGTACATAATAGATGATGTAAAAGAAACCATCCCATGCTCAAATTAGTAGCTGGAAAAGATGGACAAAGTTTTATACTTATCAAAAACATGAGGAACTTCACTGGGCTCACAGATGATACTATATTAATCCTGATTAGCTCATAAAGTCAGTCAGCTTATAATTTGTGTCCCACTGCATTTAGCTAAATCACCCACAATTTTAAAAAGATACTTCTAATGCTCATAATTACTAAACTTATTACTCATAATTTACTAAAGCTGTAGTGCTATATTGGATCATCCCCAGAACAGATCTGAGCTGAGCTGATGATGATTGAATTTCTATCCAGAGTACACAACAGGACCATGGGCAGACAGCTGTATTTGGCATAAAGGTGGACCAGGAAGGATAAACAGCACTCAGTCTTCACATAAGGCCACCTAGATCAAATTTAGCTTTTCAGAATTTTGAACATAAGTGAAATAGCAACATGAGTTGCTAACATTTTAGTAGGATTGGTACTATAAAGGTGTCCCATCCTTTGGAAGTGGCAACAGTATTCTGATCTGAGTACAACAGCTGCATCTGAAATAGGGTCCCTTCTTCTTAAATTCCATACTCTGTGGATATTTTTCACTCTTGCTGTTATGTACTTGATAAGAGTAATCTCACTGAATTAACTTTAAAAAAATAGAATTTCCTCTTGTGGGCTTATCACATGTTTTTGAGAGCTCTAGTATCTAAAAATGGCATAACTGCAAGAAACATTATCACCCAAAAATAAGCTTGGATTTACTTGTATTAAATAATTTTCAGGTTAATTTTAAGCATAACATAAAGAACTGAACAAATAATAGGACAGTGGCAAGTTTTCCTAAGCAAGGACACAAAAATAACCCCAGGGTTTGTCATTTCTGCCATGAAGGTGTCATAACAGAGTAGTGACTACATTTGTACTTCTTTGGTTTCCATATTTATGCACTTGAGTGTTCTGATTTTTAAAAAGCCTATTCAAGGTAACTTATTCTGTTTAATTAATGGAAGATGTTAAGTGGTGAAACTTTGAACAGTTATTTAGGTGACTAAGCATGGACCGAAGCAACTTCCTCAATTATTTAGTTAAAAGTGTGGAACTACAGCCCAGATCCTCACTGTGTATACATGTCAGATCCCTGCAGCAAAATACATAAACTATAACTTGCACATAAATTATGAGTCCTAGAGAATGATTTGCAAGGAGAGAAGCCCATCTCAGAGGGGCATCACACTGAAAAAGCTATGTCTGCTCTCTCAACCATCTACATGAGCCTTTGCCACACAATACTCACCTTCCCCTCACATGGGCTGACATATTATAGGCTTTTAGAGGTCTAAGAAATTAGGAAGAAAATTTGTGAGCTGAGGCTGGGGCAGTTACCATTCCCATACATCCCCTTTAAGTACAGTGCTGCATATGCTGCACCTGGTAGGCAGGCAGCATACTGAAGCATTCAAAAGCCATCAGCATCAGAATCCATTACAGTGCCAGGAAGGGTCATTTGCTGAGCATTAGAGTCAGAAGGTATATGCTAATGCATGCCAGTCCCTTCTATCAGGAGAAAAAAATATCATGAGGAGAAATAGCTCCCTTTCACAAGAAATCAGGATGAAAGGCTACAACTTGAAGGCATGGATCAAAGAAGAGGTAGGAGGCAAATTTTCTCTTCTGTGCTTGACAGATGTGGCAGATACAGCCAAGATAATGGCAGTAAAACATACCAAAAAATATAGCTGTTAAGCAAAAATGCCTTCTTATTAAATCCCATGATTTCTACTCCCTTCTATAACCTTACGGAAACAGACAGGGCCACCTGAGTCATTCTTGACTAATTTTGAAACGTCTTAACATTTTTACCTGCTCTCTACCTTCTTGGTATTTGCAACACTCTGCTCATGAGTATACATCTTGTTTAATGTATATGCAGATTACCCATGTTCTCAGGGCAGGAAATTTTGAGTGTATTTTTAAAGGTAGTGTTTTAAGGAAGCTATGAATAGAACAAATCTCTTGGGTCATCAGCTTCTTTCTAACACAGACATCATTTTCAAGTGCTTATGCTACTCTGGTTTGAAAGCTCTTCCAGACCCTTACTACTCTGATAGTTAAAAGAAATCCTCTCTCATTTGTTTTTTGCTTGCATCAGCCTTAACTTTCAGTCTAAAATAATTTTCTCCTATTCATAACAATTTATGCCACTGCTGTTCACAGACATGTCATTGATCCGAGTATTTTCTGTGGGGATAAGCAAGGTAGCAACACTATTTCCTCTAGTAAACTGTCTTGTCATCCCTGCCAGAAGCTCAGTGGCCAGTTTCTGGATCACTTCTACTCTTGAGTTCTTCAGCATGGGGAGATAACAATACTCACTGTTCCTCTGAGCAGTGGTATTTCTACCTACCTGTAACAGCTATCCCCATTCCCAAAAGGAATAGGCAGTTTGAAGGAGTGACTTGATTGACTGGCATTATCCATCTCCCCCAGGATGGTATAAATACACCAGGGGTTGGATCCAGATGTCTATGTATGAGCTACTCACAACCAGTACAGTCCATCTGAATCCTACCCCTCACTTCTGGATGGCAAAAGCTATACAAGATTAATTCTGTCTCAAAAACAAAACATTTTGTTCTTTAAGTTTTCACTTGTTTGCCTGTTGTTTCGAGTAGTATCTAAATAAAATCAGCATCTAGGTGTTCCTTTGGAAATTCTGCCACTCTTCCAGGCTACTATATGCTCTTTCAAATTATTCTTACATTCATTTCAATCAATGAAACAAAATTCTGTATTCATCAGTATCTACTGGTTTCAAATCCCTTCCAAAGAATTCCGAACAACCTTTATTTTTTATTTTAAAAGAATGCATCTCAAATACTTTTTAACTCCCAACATTTACTTCTTCAAGTCTTTACACTAAGAAGAGAAAAAAAAATAGTGCCCCTTGCATATTTTCTTTCTAAATGGAAAAGTTCTAGTAAGCTTGCACTAAAATTTTAAGGGTAGAAAGAGTCAAGTCCCTGTGCTTAGAAATATTCTCTGTCACTGTTAATTTACTAGTAGAGACACAGACTCTGACTCTGTTGAAGTCAGTGATAATGTCCTATCAGACACATTTCTTCAATTAATAGTCATATCTTAAATACTTAGAGAGCTTTTTATATTATATTGTAATTCAAGTGACCTTCTTGGACAGTGCATAAGCTGGTTCACTTTTCACATAATAAAGTGTTAGGAAGATATTATTATTGTATAGTGGCATAAATATGCATTAGCAATTAAATTTTATAAAAGAAGTTTGCAATCTCAAATGTTCAGGAAATGCCAGACTGTACACTACAGAAGAAATGTGAGTTCAGTAACTTACTTGTGTGGAACTTCTGAATCAGTGAGTTTTTGAAACTTTCAGGATTTTTGAGTCTCTATAGAGTTACAGACACAGCCCTCACCATAACAGGTGAGATGAATATTCCTTCAGGTAGATTCACATAATTAGACACAAGAGTATATATTATATCAAATATGATGACAGGAAACAGTATTTGGACTGTAAAGGAGAGTACTTTCAATAATAATAATGTCCTTTGTATCTTTCGATGGGGCTGAAGATATAAACCTGTGCTTGTGAAAATTCAAGAAAGCCCTGCATGTTACTTGGCAGGTTTTATAGAAACCTTTGCAAGTCCCTTTTCCTCATCTTACTTTTTTTATTTCTTTTGGAAGAACATAAATATCTAACAACTGTTGATATTCACACCAGTGTTTCATAGAGGAAGTATTGATTTTGGATAACACAGTTTTGCTGCTCATTTGACGACTGAGCCAGTATTTGTCAAGATGTGCAGTCCTGTTCTGCAATGATCTAAGGTGGTACCTTAAACTTTCTCTCAAGATATTTTGTCTTGTTTTGGATAAGTACTGAGGTTTTTCTCTGATATGAGCACTCCACTATTAAATCCTCTGCCTAAGGGCTGAGCTCTTCCACCAAAGATTAAGCTATCTGAATACATAAGATAGACAAAGGATACTGGAACTACCCAAGACAGAGTTGGGTTGCCCCATGGAGATACACTGCAAGGTATAGTGAGGAGAAATCTTCACCAACACTCTCCATAGCTCATTTCATGGCCAATGATGACTGCTCCTCATTTTTGAAAGGACAGTGAGTACCACATCAGCCACACCAATTATTCCAACAAAAATCTCAAAGCAGTAGACAGGAACTCACTATTTGGAAGCACGGTCATGTCAGTACAGACAGTGGGGCTTTGACTCATAATTATGTTTTTAAATGATCCTCTAGCACAGGCGAAAAAGCTGAACACCAGCAAATATCTCTAAGCAGCAGCAATGCTAATCATAGTGAAATTAATTCTGTCTTCATCAGAGCAAGTAAAATGCCACTTTTGCTTTAACAAGACTGCACAAACAAATTAATTCTAAATGAGGCAGCATCGTCCTGCCAGTTCTTCCACAGGGCTCAGTTCTACATTCTACTGCTTTTCTTATTCTGTTTGGAAATTTCCTTTCGGGAGGGAAGGGATGATTTCCACTGTGTGAAAACATTACACAGTAAAATACATACAAAAAGGAGATGAAAACTACACTGGCCTCAATACATCTTATTCAACTTCAGAGGATCAACTCAGGCACCCAGGTTTGTCACCTATTTACCCTAGACTTTTGCTAGATGTTGTTAAAAGAGAAAGAAAACCATGCACTTCTGAAGTGTGAGTTAGATCTAGAGGTATATCCACTGAGTACAGAAGGGACCTGGGTTTCCAAGAAACATAAATACTTCATTATAAACTTATGGAGTTAGGTGGGGTGAAGTCAGGCCTTCCTGCATTTGAAGAACAGCCCTAAAGTGTGGAGGATGAGAGAGAACGAGATTGTGCCATAGCTCAGCATCAAGAGCTGTAAGTTGATTTGCACCATCAGAGTGGGAAGGTGATGAGCCTTATTGTACTGTTATTTTCTATGCTATCATTATAGCAGAGACACTGAGACCACACTGGGATGTTGGCTCAGGGCTTATTAAGAAGCTTTAGCAGCCCAAACTGATGAGGCAGAATCAGAGGTAATATCCCTATTTTAGAGGGATGAAAATGGGACAGGAAATGAAACAGTTTGCCTTAGGTGACCAGAAAAACAACTGATGAGCAAGAAACACTTGACAGACTCTTGAATCCCAGTTAGACCCCTCAACTATATAAACTCCTGTTTCTCAACCTGTTCAATCATCTGGCCATGCACCACAAGGTGGAGGTGATTGGACAATGTGAAGAAAAGGAGTGGAGAGCAAGGGAGGAGATTTCCTCTACTTCTGTCTCTTGCCTTCACGTTGCTAAAGGAAAAGAAAAAGCTTTTCCTACCTTTGATTTTCAAATCATAGCCTATGACTTCCCTCTTTTTTTCCAAGAACATTTTTCCTTTTTTACCTCCCTCTTGCCTTCATCTTTCCCTGCTCCCTTTCTCTATATGGTACATTCACAGTTGCGTAGCAACAGCACGTTCCTTAAAAAAAAAAAAAAAGAGACTTAGTAGATATAAAAGCCTGAATATAAAAAGTGAGCTGCACAAGGTCTTAACAAGATCATAAAGCAACCATATTTTCTGACTGGTTCTCCCCAAAGAAGAAACTAAGGAAGTGGAGGGGGCTGAAGAAAGGTATGAATAAAAAGCATCAGCATTTTTGACACTCATTTCCATCTGTCCTCTTCTAGGTCCCTAGGCAGGATCCTGTTTGGAAGGACCAAAGATGACTGTATGATAAAAGAAAGAATGAGAGTTTAAGACCCAAATGACCAATAAGAAACCCATACCACAGGAACAAAGGAGAGGAAATAAAGCTGGTATTTTTGCTCACAGCCATACTTAACTCCTGCAAAAGCCCTAACAGTACTGTGAGGTCTGTTATTTTGAAGGATTCTTCCTGAAAGGTGAACTGATTTCTTCAAGGACATATGTAACCAAAAGCAACCCTTAAACTCAAAAGTTATTGATTCCTCTCAACATATAGAATAGAACAGTCACTGGAGATCCCACTGTGACACCTTACTTAATATTGCAGTTTAGCTGCATTTCTCATAGACAGCACTGAGTCATGTAGGATACTTCAACAAAGGACAGGTTTAAGAAAGTCAAGCAACTCACACACACAAAACAGCAGACAGATATTTGATAGCATGATGCTGCAGTAAAACAGAGGAAGATCAATGGTTGGACTTGATTTTAAAGCCCTTTTCCAACCCAAACAATTCTATGATACTACAATGCTAAGATCAGTATTATACAGAAGGTCAATAGTGACTATCAAAATTGTCTTCTCCATCTTAGAATTATTGTTATAAGGCTGAAACCTAGATCCATGGCATGGCAAGTTGTTGCAAATAAAAGCAGCCTATCATTTCAGACTTTCTTCAATCCATGAGAAATTCCTTGCTTGCTGCTCCTTTGCATGTGAAGTGCCTCCTCTTCCATTTAGATGGAAGAAATGGTCTTCTGTGATGTGACCATGTGTCACCACAGTCAGTACCCATGGCTTTCAACTACTCAGCCTCAATTATTGCAAAGGATCTCATCATGCAGAGGAAGACCTCCCTGTGTAATGACAAAAGCAATGAAATGAACATCATGCCAGGAAAAGGTTCCAAAGCAGCTCTTCGATCATCTGAGTAGCAGCAGCAACCATGAAACTGTGCTTAGACTTAAATTTTCTTGCAACACAGCTACAGATGCATGGTAAGATACAAAGGAGTCTCTGTTCTGGCCATAAAAGCTAGAACAGAAATGGCTAGATAGTGAGATTGGAAATGCTGGTCAATCTGGTATTTTTCATTTTGATCTTATCTTGATCAATTAATTTAACTTCACTGATGAGTCCCTTCCTGTAAAGCACAAATAGTCTAGTTCTATTTCAGGGAAGTTGTGTGATGAACATTTAAAAGTCTACAAGGATAAAAGCCAGATTCAAGTACTAACTGTTAAATGAATGGCATAAATTCAGATAAAGTCTAGAGAGACACATACCCCACCCTAAGATGCACAGACAGCATTGAGAGAACTCCCATTTAAAGCATCTGAACATACCAGAAAGTTCCTGATGACATTTAAAGCTTAGATAAGACTGTAGAGGCAATAAAATCTCAATTTAAGATGGTCATAAGCAGACTGACCTGTATCTCTATATGACTGATGCTGATGACAACAGTGTAGAAAATGCAGATGCTTAACTGCATCCTGACCTCCTTCACCTCCTGTCTAAAAAACCCTCCTAGATGGATTTTTATCAATCAAATCCAGATACATATGGTATATATAAAGTGTACATTCTTCTCTGAAATGCAGTTCAGTCATTAGAAGCCCACATGTACTTCTATATTTGATGAGCATTGCCCCTGTTTGCCAACCTCCAGTACCTACTCTGTTAAATACAGTCCTTCAAATATTGTTTTGGGGGTAAATGCAACGTTGGTGCAGGAGAAATTACAACACTAATAATTTAATCTCTCCAGGCAACATGAA
Source organism: Heliangelus exortis (assembly GCF_036169615.1). Taxonomy (NCBI): domain Eukaryota; kingdom Metazoa; phylum Chordata; class Aves; order Apodiformes; family Trochilidae; genus Heliangelus; species Heliangelus exortis. The sequence continues at coordinate 3,712,254 of NC_092431.1, forward strand.
CACTGATTAAACTATCTACACTACCCTGTCAAGAACTGCACACAGGACTACAGTTTTCTTTTAAGAGTAAGAGGAACTAATCTCTCCTGATCTATATCTTCTAGCAGTAGTGAAATATTTCATTTGTTCACTTTGCCTGTCTTTAATTCTAATCTAAGGCTGTCAGCAAATGTTATGTTGGTTTGTGAATACAGAACACTGCTTGAACTCACACTGAAGACAACAAATTCATATCGGTTGACTATTGAGTAACAGTAAGATAGGAAAACTAATTTCAGGGTGGCATTCACCTCCTGGGACAAAATTCATCCATTCTCAGTATCTATGATGGGTGAGATAAATTACTTTCTGGAAGTGAGCAGTACTCTTCATTGACTGCAGAGAAAGTCTACAAAACTAAGTTCAACTACAGACTGAAACTGTAGTTGGTTTAAGTAAATCTCCAAAGATTTCCTGTTCAACCTCTGATTTCACAATGGTTACTTCTTCCTCCCAGCACCAGCTCTGTGAACCATCTAATATTCTAATGTTAGGAATGTTTTTGCATTAATTATATGCCATTTCCAGTATGACAGTCCAATAAAATTCTAACACAACTCCAATCTGTAAGTACAGCACTGAACATTAAGACAGCTCATAAGCATCAATAAAGAGTATTTTTATATTTCAGTGATAATCCTGGTTCCTATCTCCTAATATGTAAGAAACCAACTTTACTGTAATGGACCATCTTGTAACATTTATTTTGGTGTCTGGTTTTATGAACCATGTTTCTTGTCAGAGATTAGCTCTCCAGATGAACTTTGGAGAATCTTTTTGTGCAACTTAACACATAAGAGCCCTCACCTCTCTGTGCATCCATCTATTGGAGTTTATCACACCCTTAACATAGTCTAAGAGAACACCCCCCAAAGTGTGTGCTGCTGCATTTAATTTAAGGTGAACTTAAAAGCACAGTGAAAATGAATTTGCACTGATGTGGTGGTCTGTGAAGTGGAGCAAACTGTCAGATAACCACCCTTTTATTAGGAAAAAATAATATACTTGACACAGATAAACACAGGAGAATTACAAAATACAACACATGGAAGCCTTAGTGATGCACATGATGTGTGCACTTGGGGCTTAATTAGTGATTGGCTGCAGACCTGACTGCAAAAATCAACCTGTGACCTCTCCACTGAGCTGGGGATCCCAGTGCTGGGAGAGGCAGCTTAGAGGGGGGCAAGTTCTTGCTTTCTTGCAGGCTGCAGGAGTATCTAGTGAAATCTATGTGTCTGGCCAATTTTTGTCTACCAAGCCACTGGTAAAATCATTGCAGCACTTGCTCTCTCAGTCAGTTGAGAGGAGCAGTAAGTTTTTTACAAGCTCACCTGGTGTTCTGGATAGTGACTTAGGCAAGCAATCAGATCTGGACAGTACCACCACACCACTGCACTTGGATTTCTCCTGTTAGCTGGGATGAGGGTAGGTGGTCAACACCTACACAAATTAAAGTGGGGTCCCAGGTGGTAATGAATAGGAATTTGAAGGCTGTGCAAATCACAAGGTCAAAAAAGGAATAGAGACTAAGTTATGACTCAGACAATGAGAAGCAAAGATGCTTTTTATGGAGTTCCCAGTCTAATCTGTCAGAATCCTCATGTGAAGTTAAATCAATCTACTCTGACACCTGATTCCCTTGGAATAATCATTAAAATAGCAAGTGGAGAGGCTAGAATGGAATAGAACCAGAGTCATTTCTGTTTCAAGCAACTGCCAAAATACCTTTTACCACTGAGACCACAACATCTCTGAAGCAGCTGTTGTGCTCTTCTGGGTAAATAATATGTGTTAAAAAATGTATAAACATTTATACATGTTTACCTTTGAGACACCAGCTTCTCTGAAGCAGACATTTCCCTTGCTGCATACATAATATATGCTTTGTTTGAAAAACTCCCTAAATTCATAAAGGAAAAAAAACCTGTAGGGCACTGTATATGTACAATGCTGTTATCTCCTGTAAATACAGAGGTAGCAGAGCCTTAGCATATAATATTGCCTTGTACTCTGTGTTCAAAGACTTCTGCAAGATGCTCAAACCATTCCTTTAAGTTTCACAAGTGCTCTTACCACCCCATTTCTAGGAAAGGCCACGATTTTGAATATTATTCACTGAATGGCAGAACTTTTGCCTCAATGCAATGTGAGCCACAGCAAAGAAAAAGTGAAAACCTCCTCAAGCAGGGGTGCTTGATAAAGCTTTCATGACTTTATCCATCACCATTAGCATTGGGAATCTGGACTATTGGGTCACCAGCAGTAAGGGAATTTAAAATTATGGCATACAAAAAAAAGTATAAGGTGCTGTTTAGTATTTTTTTGTCAGAAACCTCCTTACTGAGGAAGAACTAAAACCACCTCTATTATTCTTACTGCTTTCATCTCATGGCCGAAAGCCTGGGTGACAGTCCCCAAGGTTGCAATTATGCTACACCTTGTTTTCTTGTTCTAATCCACTTCCACAATTTCAGCAATTCCATCAAGCATTATTCTCCATCTGGCATTCCTCTCACTGCCAAGGTGTCGTTGTACTCTGAGTCTCCACTTTATAATTAATGGGGCTTTAATTATTAATTGGTATATACTGATGTTATTGATAAAATTATGAGAGCCTTTGTACCACTAAGGGGGGTGGAATCCTAAGGTATATTTTTACACATCTTTATAGGGAACTTCTTTTTCTTTTCTACTGTATAATATATTAGTTATAAGGGATATTCTTAATAAAGCTGTGGTATTCCCACTGCAGGAAACACTACTATAAAACAAAATTATCAATGGAACCATTAGTGAAAGGGTTTGCAGCTAGCAAGCAGAACTTTGGCACATTTTGTGTGGATAGCTGTTGTCTTACTCTAAACAAAAAAAAAGTTTATAAAATCTGTCACTTTTCACAGAACTCTGATGATTTCTTTGCGCATGGAAATCTACTTCTGCAGGAGAGCAATTCTGCTAAATAAAGCCCAGGTTTCAGAGCAGCAGAATGTGGAAAAGTCCCCCAGGAAATCAGGTGTAGCTACTGATTCCTATCACCTCAACAAATCACTGCAGGAGTCTTCCTTGCCTTGTTTACAAGTTCAGGCTCTGCAGAAGGGTTTCCACCTGAGAGGGAGCTCCAAAGAGGGGAGCCCTGCAGTGGAATCCCTGAGTTACATAGTTCTGTTCTCCTCTATAGAAAGGCCATTCCAGCTGATCTCATGATGCTTGTGTCTTAGTCCTTGTTTTTCTGCCATAGCCTTGAACAGCAGGTGCCTATGTGACAAGATTTTATACAGCGGGCAGTCAAAACCCCCAAGGATCTATGAAAATGAAGGGGTAGAGTTGTGTCTGACCATAGATGATGGTGTGGAAAGCAGCAAACTAGAGGTCTTAAAGAGTAACAGCTCACAGTCCTGTTGATTTGGTGCAAAATGTAGCATAAAAAATGAAACTTGAGATTTTTCAGGGAAGGAATATAGAGAGCTCCGATCACCTGTTGCTTTGCCTATGTGTTTCTGAACAGTGTTTTCTAAATATGTTCTGCTATCCAGCTCAATATTTCTCTGCACAGTGATTTTCAGGAGGCAGACAGGTTTTAATATGACATATCAATGGGAAACAAAAAGGTGAAAACACTAAAGAATGCTTATCAAAACCTTTAAGGAAAGAAAATTAAATCTATTTCCAAATAATGCTGATAATAGTTCAAGTCCAAAATATCTAAGGCAAAGATTAATTTAAACCATCAAACAAGGATAGGAGTTATATAGAATGTAAAGAAAGTGAAATTAAACATGAAATAACTGTCAAATTCAGAATTTAGATTTAACTACATGCAAAAGAGCTAAAGAAAAGAACAGTTCTCTTTTTGAAGATATAGCTAATTCATTTTCCAGGGAGTTAATTAGAAATAAACAAATTATTCCAGTATTGAAATGGGTTTGGTGAATTCCAAAAATATACATTTTATGGCTAAGATAATACTTTATTTTTGAAGTTGATAAAATACTTCATATTATACCAGTGGTTTAGACAATTCTGGTCTCTGAAAAAATGAAAATTCTAGGATGTTTTATTTGCAGCAGATGTAGCATTTGTTATCTTCACCTGTCTTCAACAACTTTGTTGCCCTTCCCTTTGCAGAACTTCAAAAATTTTTTTGTGTGTCAGACAAGATGAAAGAGCAAGCACAGGCAGCAAGCACATCCTGACTCTGCCCAGCAGAGTAATGGGAAACCTCCATGCTGCTGAGATGCTGGCTAAAAATATTCATTGCTCCCATACAGTATCCCAAATTAATATTATATAATTAATACATATGAATATTCCAAATGAATATTCCAAAAATATTCATTCCCTGCATGTGGTGGGAGAAGAAAGAAATTATTCACTCCAGGAATTATGGAAATGATTCTGGAAATGAAGGCTTCGTGGACTACAAAAACTGACAGCTAATCTTCTCATTCTATTCCAGGCTTTTCCTTCAGAGTTCTTTGCTAATAATCATTCCCATGTTCAGGAGCTGAACTAAGACTGACTTTTTGTGGTAGCTCATCCTTTTTTTAGGAAGCTGACTTTCACCTCCATAATAAACTTGCATGTTAAGGGAGTAATTCCATCCCTGAAGACAAAATCCCTTCACTCATACTGATTACACTGACCTGTGTCATGAACTAAGCAACTGTTGAATTTACCAAGAACTTCTGTTAAAAATGCTGAGAAATAGCCACAAATAATGAATGAGCCATCTTATAGTCACTGCAAGAAGTGTGAATACTCTGATTTAAATCTATAGGCATCTTCTGTAAGAAGTACATCATGTTTTAATCTGCTTACATATGTTGCTTTTTTTTTAAAGACAAGAAGATGACTGGATATACATCATTGTGCTGGAGGCAGGAAGAAGTCTTCATAAGAAGCAAATATTGCTTCTCCTGCCAGTCCTATTCTGTGCATCTTTAGCACTGGAACTGCACTCTTGTATTAATTTAGGAAATAATTGTAAGTGCATTTAATAAGATTCACTACCCTTAAGCAATACAGATAATTCTTATCACTAATAAATAATCTCTAAAAAAAAAAACACCCCAAAAATGACATCAAAAAGTTTATGCAGTTTTATATCCAACCTCTTTCTCTACATGAAAATTTTATTAGTCTAACTGAAGATTGCAGAAAGTACACGATACAAGACAACTCTAAATATACAAATTAGGACATTTCACAGGTTTGGTTTGCCTTTAGAATGCCCACCTGAATGTTGCAAGTGCAAATTGCAGCCCTTGTAATTTAAAATCTGTGTCACATTGATGGAGCTGAGTAGCTCTGCAGTGCAGGCTGAGTGTGTTTAGCTTTAGGGAGCTGTCACATTATGGCTGGAGTCATGACATTGCTTTTTTCCCACCCTTTTGGAGAGCAGGAGTGAAAAAGATGTCTGTACTGCATCAGGTGCTATTTTCATACCTATTATTTTAGGTATAAAATAATCTCAGCATCTGATGATGAGACATTTTCTGGCATCCAAAACCACCAAAAGCATCCATCTAATGGCAAATCTAAAAGAGGCAACAAATCTCTGTAGCATATGCCACTAAGTCTTTTTTGTGAAAGTTTAATTTTCTCCTGGAAAAAAGAAAATTGAGCTGTTCTCTTCCACCAGACAACACTTGTATCCTCACCAGAAAAAGAAGCATCTTCAATGTAACTGTGTTCTGTACATAGAATTCAAATTATTCCCCAACTGCTTTACTTCTTTCCAAGCCAAAGTTCTTCCTCCATCACTTCTATGTTAATCTATAACTTTTTGTCTTCCAATTATTTTCTTCAAAATATAACAGCATCAATCTCTTTTTTTTTTTTTCTTTTTTTTTTTTCCCTTTCAGGATTTTATGTCCCTCAGCAGTCTGTCCCCTGAGGGCTATTAAGAAGGAATCACACACTCAGCATAAGGTCAGTTTTCATGCAAGAGGCACAAAAACTTTTGCCCTGTGTGATTTCACCCAGAAAGTTAAACACAGAATTAGTATTCCACACGGAATAGCAGCTGGGACCTTTCAGACAAATCACTGCAAAAGCTGCAAAAGTGACAGCAAAGCATAAGAAAGTAAACAAGTCTGGGGAAAAAAAAAATTAAAAGATATTTTCCAGAGAGACAAAAATGTCCAATGGCTCCATTTGTTCTTAAGAATTACGTGTAATGGAGACTTGTACTCAGGTGTCTAATGCTTTCAACATAAACCAATACATTTATACAAAGGTGCTGGTTTATTTTCTGTGAAATTAATTGTATCTTTTAAAAGCAGAAAAAGAAAGAGCTTTTCTTTCCCTGGAAAGAAGTTAGTCCTTCCACTTCTGCCAATAAATGCCCTTAAATCATGAAATGATTCAAATAACCTCAAATACCTCCAGTTTTGGTGGGTCTCTTCCTGAGAGAAAGGGATATAATATCTAATTCTGTTCCCTCCTTCTATAGTAATTATTTTGAAGATGACCCTTACCTGCACAGCTTACATAGGAGATGTCTGAAGTGTGTATTTGCTGTCAGGTCAAGCCATGGTATCCAGATAAACTTCACTGGAAAAGAAACACAACCATACATTAGAATCCACCATAGATTAGAGCTATAAAATGTGACTATTGGTATTATACTATTTCACAGGATAAATGCATTAATAGTCACTGTGTGCTCCAATGCTACCATAAAGGCCCAGTAAATGCCAAAGAAAATAAAGGTCCAAAGCTGTGGATCCTACCAGGAGAACCCAGTCTTAAGGGGATGAGGTTTAACTGCACTTTGGAAATGCAGGTAAGTGTCATCATCTGCTTTTAGACACAGCAAATGCATATGCAATATTGTGAGTCCCCCAAATTCTATCCTTTACACTCTTCCCATTTATGGATTTTCCAACCAATCCAGGTGTCAGCCTGGATTTAATTGGCAGGCATGTGAAAACCAGGTTTCATGTGAGATAAAATTGTGCATCTGTACAAGTCTTAGTGTTGGCACTGGTTTCTGGTACAGACACCCAAGGTGAAAAATGAGATGCAGTTTCAATGAGATGAATAAATTCTGATTGTGAATGATTTCATTTATTTGCACAGAGGACGTAGCCATGTGAGAATGATGGGTTTTGAAACTCCCTCTCACGGGCTTTCACGGCCTTTGTTGTGACAAATTTTTGTGGTTGTTGTTGTGTTTTTTTGTTTTGGTTTGGTTTTTTTTTAGATTCGAAATCTTTCTGCAACTTTTCCATTTCTCCACTTTTAATTAAACAATGCTCCAATTAAATTTCAATTGGATTGCTGCAGGTCAAGTAAAATAAGAAAATAAACATCATTGAGCTCCAAAGTATAATTAATTTAAATGAGAAATTTTTATCTTTTCCCAGACTTACAGGACACTGTTCAGAGGAATTATTCATCTAGTTTCCTGGCTATAGCTTTTTGAAACTAAAAAGGTCAAGAAAAAAAAAATTAAAAACCTTCCCCTTCCATACTAGGAAAATTAACTCACACTCATTACTCCCTAACATCACCTACGAGACACTGAATATTGAGAAGTACAAAGAACATATTTATGCAAATAGCAAAACACATCAACTGAATTATAGGGAAATGGAGGAGCTTAGTGAAGCTAGAGAAGCTTTTCTTCAACAAATCTGGCATTTGCAGTTTTTAAACAGTAGATACACAGTTTCATTTAATCTACCATTACTTTAGAAAGAAAAACAGAGAGACCTGATACTGTGAGTACCCTGGATTGATACCAGCAGGAGTATAATGAATTCAGACCAGAAAGATGGTCAGCTAGTTGGAAATTCATGGGCAGTAGTACTTTAGCTCCTGGCTTTATAGAGATCTTCATTAGATGTAAAAAATATCAAGCTAAGCAAAGAGTAACCCTTAGCAGGGAGGCTCAAAATACATGAAAGCACAAGTTTATGAAAAGTAAATTTGATAGTGAAAATGCAAGAAGCAAATCACAGAATCATTAAGGTTGGTAAGGACCTCTCAGATCATCAAGTCCAACCCTCAACCCAACATCACCAGCCAACTAAACCAACTTTACACAAGTGCCACATCCACACATTTTTTTTTAACAGGTTCAGACATGGTGACTCCACGACTTCCCTGGACAGCTTGTTCTGATGCCTGACCACTCTTTCAGGAAAGAAATTTTTCTTAAGATCCAAATATTTTGACCAACAGACATGAGAAACATCAAGTTGGGTAGAGACGATCTTTGATGTGCTGGGGACAGCCCCATCACCCAAGCTCAGCTTTTCTCTGAAATGCATCAGAAATACTCCACGTCAGAGTATGAGCCACTCATCTTATCTCTGTGCCAGGTTAGCACAATTTACCCTTCTTTACACTCTGAGATACCAGTCTCAGCTAGATTTGGGGTATTTGAGGAAAGAAGCTGCAATTAGAGCTCAATAAAGCTGGCTCAACAGTTGGCTAAAATACACACTTGGCCAAGAAAAGTGGGTTTGTAGGGTCTGTCAGCACAGTGAAGAGCAGGAGCCAAGGTCCATTCTTTGGCTCTCAGGGAAAGCAACACAGGACAGATGGATG